>NC_036651.1:4966968-4975399 GCF_002806865.2 Cucurbita pepo subsp. pepo | reverse complement strand
AGTCCTTTTGATGTAGGTGATGATTTTTCTGATTCGAGGACGAATCCTTTTGAAGAGGGGGATGATGATAAGAATCACGGTGTTCCAACTGGACCTATTACACAACCCAAGGCCAAGAAGATTCAACAAGCATTCATACTTCATCTACAAAATTGGATAGGCTAGGTTCAACCATCATTTCATGTGTGACAAGTTGATTCGTTTGAGTCAAGACCATTTGGAGATTCAAAAGTAAATATTTGCATGGTTGAAGTAGCGGATGAAGTTGCAAGCATCATTTCATGAGTGGTTAGAAAACTTTATTTCTTATTTTAATTTCATAAAGTTTGTAATGCTCAAATTGACTTCATCTTCTATGGAGATTTAAAGGGATCGAGATTAAATCACGGCCACTAACTTCTTTTGTGGGGAGACTATAAATACCCACACATTATTATGTAAAAGCATATTTGTGATCAATGAAATTGATCTCTCAAGTTGAGACGATCGATGTAGAAATTCGAGCATATCTTTGTCATTTCTAAGTTTTATGGAATTCTTGTGGTAGATTGCATCTGAGTCATTCAATCAAGCCTTGATCAAGTTCGATTGTGGAGTGACTCAATTTAGAAAAAGGTTCCAAATATTGTTTCTCAATCTTGGATCTCATAATCTAATTCTAGCTTTATCTCTTGGCTGATCCAAATTTTGTATAAGAAGGTGTTAGTTTCTTTAATACAAGGGTTCTTGCTTCTACAAAAGCTTGGCTCATTGGGCTGAAGATTACGGTTGGTCTATCATCCTTCAACGGGATCTTCTATCTCCATGACTTGCTCTGATGCGGTCGTTCTTCTAACGCCGATGACACGTCTTGTCGAGATTGGTAATGTGAGTTTGTAACCCATCCATTGAGGTTCTTGGAATGATTCTATAGCTTATCATTTCCATGTTTGGAGTTGGATCATGGGTCTTGGGCGAAGGAATCCTTGGTTTACCGTCCTTCAAGTTGAAGGAAGTGTCATAACGGTAATTTTTTTTTCAATTTTTTACAAATTTATTGATTTTTTTTAGTGATTTTATTTGATTTTATTTCAATTTTGTCAAACTCACTCGGGTGCTCATCTCAATCATTTCAGCCTAGTTGCCGTTCAATAAGAGAGACCTTGGAAATAACCGGTAACTGTCAACTGGATTATCACATTAACAATTTGAATCAAATAAAGTGACATTAACCATTTGAATCACCAACACCACTTGTCAAACTTGACCAAATGTCTATAACATAACACAAACAAAGGTACAAAGTAACACTAACAAAGGTACAAAGTTCATAAAAGTCTTTTTAATCTAAAATACCATTGAACTTGACCATTATAGTGCTTCTCAAATGTAGGTAAAGTTTAAATTCGGGTCTCCTTGTCAAACTCACTCGGGTGCTCATCTCAACCATGATGGCGTTCAACAAGAGAGACCTCGAAAACAACTCGATTATCGCATTAACCATTTGAATCACCTACTCATCTCAACCATGACGTCGTTCAACAAGAGAGACCTTAAAAACGACTGGATTATCGCATTAACCATTTGAATTACCTACTCATCTCAACCATGATGTCGTTCAATAAGAGAGACCTCGAAAATGACTGGATTATCGCATTAACCATTTGAAATTGAATAAAATATCTATAACATAACTCTAACAAAGGTACAAAAGTCATAAAAGTCTTTTTAGTCTAAGATAGAAACTGTAAAATAAAATGAAATAAGAAAATAATATTCCATTTCCGGGAATTGAACCCGAGTCTCCTGGGTGAAAGCCCGATATCCTTACCGTTGGACGACAATGGATTTTTGGTGTAGATGTCCTGAAGTCTTTGTCAGATCGCTGAAGAGTTTTAGCATGATCTTTTGTTTAATGTCTAACTCTTCGACACGTCCTTCCCTATATGTGTTAGAGTTCTCAGGGCTACCGCGACGTTTCGAGCTGTTCGACTGTGTGGCTCTTTCTTCAAAAGAGTCAACATAAAATGTTAGGTCTTTGATTGGCAACCCATCTAGGGGAGCGTCGATTGCATCGATTCCATCAACGATCTTCCCATGAGTTTATGGTGCATGATCCATTTTTTATACCATTCACCTTCGAGCACTACCATAGTTTTGCATCGTCCATGAGATGCATTGCGGCTAACGTAACTCTCAGGTCGTATGAGAAAGTTCCTGTAGCCCTCAACTCTCAGGTCGTATGATAGAGTTCTTAGAGCTACCACGACATTTCGAGGTGTCCGATACGGTAGGGTCACTTTTGGACCGATAATTTGTAGAAGGGGTCACTAAGGTTGAGATCATACAAAATGGAACCATAGCTCAATGTTAGAGCATTTGATTGCAGATCAAGAGATCACCAATTCGAACCTAGTTGGGCCCTGTTAGGTTATGGAGCCTGCCTGCTGCTTATTTATAGCTTGGTCAACGGTTATATCTAGTAAAGCTATATTTGGTAAAGCTATATCCGGTAAAGTTATATTTGGTAAAGCTATATCCGGTAAAGCTATATTTGGTAAAGTTATATCAAGCTATATATGGTAAATAGCTATATATAGTAGATGGTTAAATCGGGTAAAGCTATATATAGTAAATGGCTATATATAGTAGATGGTTAAATCTGGTAAACCTATATATAGTAAACTGAACTATATATATATCTCGTCCGGTAGAGCTTTGAAAAGTACTTTCTATTCTTTGTAATTCTCTCTTACTATACATACGTGAAGTCATCAATAGAAAAATCCTTTTAGCCAGAGTTCTTCTTGCACTTTTCTCTATCATGTTCTTTGTGTTCATCTAGATCGAGCATGTGCGTTGTTGTGCGATCCCAACAACTGGTATCAGAGCTAGGCGAAATTCACCACGATCTGTGAAGATGGAAAGTTCAAAGATTGGAATTGAGAAGTTCGATGGATCGAATTTCGGTTTCTGGAAGATGCAGATTGAAGATTATCTGTACCAAAAAGATCTTCACGAACCTCTGTTGGGGGTGAAGCCAGAATCCATGACCACGGAACAGTGGAGCTCAAGGATCGACAAGCCTTGGGGCTGATCCGGTTGACTCTATCTAGAAACGTGACGTTCAACATTATCAAGGAGAAGACAACATCAGATCTATTGAAGGCACTGTCAAATATGTATGAAAAACCATCGGCTATGAACAAGGTGTATTTGATGCGGAGATTGTTCAATCTACAGATGTCTGAAGGTGGATCTGTTGCTAATCATAATAAAATGAATTCAATATGATCATAAGTCAACTGAGTTCGGTGGAAATTAATTTCGAAGATGAAATTAAAGCGTTGATTTTGATGTCATCCTTACTCGAGTCATGGATACTGTTGTTGCCGCAATCAGCAGTTCCTGAGGATCAGATAAACTGAAGTTTGGTGAAATTCGAGATGTAGTTCTCAGCGAAAGTATTCGCAAACGGGAAACTGGAGATTGATCAGGCAATGCTCTCAGTGTTGATCGAAGGGGAAGAAGTAAACCGAAGGGCCCAAACAAAGGGCGATCAAAATAAAAGAACCAAGAAAAATCTCCAAATAGACCAAACGTAACGTGTTGGAATTGTGGAGAAAAAGGTCACTTTCGGACAGGTTGTACAAGACCAAAGAGGAAGCAAAATCACAAATCTGGAGATGATGATGATTCTATAAATGCAGTAGAAGACATTGGGGATGCTCTAATCCTCAACGTGGACAGTTCGATTGAATCATGGATTTTGGATTCAGGTGCATCTTTTCATTCGTCTCCAAATAAAGAGTTGTTCTGGAATTTCAAGTCTGGAAATTTCGAGAAGGTGTATCTTGCCGACAACAAAGATTTGGAGATTAAAGAAAAAGAAGTTGTCTGCATAAAAACTCCGGCAGGAAATCAGTGGACATTAAAGAATGTCAGATATATTCCTGGTCTATGAAGAAACCTGATCTCTATTGGTCAGTTGGACAACCCAGGTTATGCAACAAAGTTAGGGAAGAGTTCGTGGAAGATTATGAAGGGTGCTACGGTGGTAGCACGTGGCTCAAAATCTGGAACCTTATACACCACTGCAGGGTGTATGAACATAACTGTTGTTGCTGGGAGAGCTTCAAATTCAAGTCTACAGCACAATAGACTTGAACCTATGAGCACGAAAGGAATGAAGAGGCTGGCTGCGAAAGGAGTTTTAGAAGGTCTGAAATCTGTTGATGTGGGTCGTTGTGAGAACTACATTATGAGCAAGCAGAAACGAGTTAGCTTCACAAGGACCGCCAGAGAATTGAAGAAAGTGCGATTGAAAATGGAACCAGATGTGGAGCACGGTTCCAAGACCACGAAGACAGTGGGAGTTGAGCTTGAGTTGCAGGGAAACTCACCTAGTGATGTTGTAGCAGATACTCAAGAAACTCCTGAGACTACTGCTGAGGAACCAGATGTGGAGCAAGGTTCCAAGACAACAAAGCAAGTGGGAGTTGAGGTTGAGTTGCGGAGAAAATCACCAAGTGATCTTGTAGCAGATACTCAACAAACTCCTGAGGTTGTTGCGGAGGAATCAGCAGTGGAGCAACTGACACCTGAACTGGTGTTGAGAAGATCATCCTGTACTATCAGAGTACCAGATATGTATGTACCTTCATTACACTATCTGTTGCTGATGAAAGGGAACCACAACCCTTTGATGAGACCCTACAGTTGGAGGATACAACCAAGTAGGAGCAAGCCATGGATGATGGGACGTCTAGGCTTCAAAAATGCGTTGTACTGAGATTGAGTACGTGGCAATAGTTGAAGCTGGAAAGAAGACGATATGGATGACTGACTATCTGGAAGAATGGGCAAGAAGCAGCACGAAGATTCTTAACAGAAATAGTCAGAGTGTCATACAGTTGGCGAAGGAACCCGGTCTATCATTTAAAGAGAAAACACAGAAGACGATACCATTTCACTTGCATGTTAGTGAAAGATGGTGATGTGTTTGGAGAAGATAGAGGGTGCAAAGAATCCAGCAAACATGTTGACAAAATGTGTTGATGTTGGAATATTGAGGTTGTGCAAAGCCTCAATTGATATGGTGCCATGAAGACCATGAAGATGCTCATGGTTGTTTGAGAATGAAATTCTTGGTTGACTAGATCAGTCTCCAAGTGGGAGAATTGTTAGGTTATGGAGCTTGCTGCTTATTTATAGCTTGGTCAACGGTTATATCCAGTAAAGCTATATTTGGTAAAGTTATATCAAGCTATATATGGTAAATAGCTAAATATAGTAGATGGTTAAATCGGGTAAAGCTATATATAGTAAATGGCTATATATAGTAGATGGTTAACTCTGGTAAACCTATATATAGTAAACTCAACTATATATATATCATATCTGGTAGAGCTTTGAAAAGTACTTTCTATTCCCTGTAATTCTCTCTTACTGTACATATGTGAAGTCATCAATAGAAAAATTCTTTTAGCCAGGGTTCTCCTTGCACTTTTCTCTATCCTGTTCTTTGTGTTCATCTAGATCGAGCGTGTGCGTTGTTGTGCGATCCTAACAGGCCCTTCTATCTTGGATAGAAATTGGTTACACTTTTTGGACCGACACTATGTCTAAGGGGTCACTAAGGTTAAAATCCTACAAAATGGATCCATGGCTCAGTGGTAGAGAATTTGACCGGTCACCCATTTAAACTTGGTTGGGCCCTTTTATTTTGGACAGACATTTTTTACACTTTTGGACTGACACTCTGTAGAAGGGGTCACTAAGGTTGAAATCATGCAAAATGGGTCCATAGCTCAGTGGTAGAGCATTTGACTGCAGATCAAAAGGTCACCCGTTCGAATTTGGTTAGGCCCTTTTATCATTTTACTTTGTTTTCAACCTCTTTTAACTTACAATCCGTGCTTGGAGAACCCACCAAAATGTGAGTTTGTAACCCATCCGTTAGGGTTCTTGGAATGATTCTCTAGATTATCCCTTCCATGTTGGGAGTCGGGCCATAGGTCTTGGGTGAAGGAACCGTTGGTTTTCTCATTGTCTTTGAGATAACAATTCTTTTCTATTTTATATAGATTTTTTAAATATGGGTTCATTTACAAATGCATGCTAACACCCTTATTGTTGAATAAATGACATGAAACTAGTTTCACATAGTAACGTTGCCTTTTGCTCCTATTGGTGGAAGGATAATAGGTCGATTATACCTATAGGGTAGTTTTAAGCGTGACAACGAGACTAATTTTTTTTTTTTAGTTAAAAATTAGAATTATAACAATCTGCCTAAAACCCTCAGACTAATTTTGCTTCATTTCTAAATGCAAGCAGACAAAGTAGAAAAATGAAAACATGTAAATTGTAAACTCAAACATTTCAAAGAAATAAATAAGTTTTGATGGTACCAATGCTAACCAGAAAACAATCAACCAAATTTATTTCGAACATAGAAAACTTCATGTCTCCATCTTGTAAAGCCAATAAACCAAAGGGCCTAATATAGTAGAGAAATAAAAAAATGTTACCCTCATCTGTGTTGTGTTGTTTCATAAGTGATCAATGGATGTTGACTTTTACCAATTCCTACTATTTTTTTTCTATATTTTGAAACTATTTTAAACACTTTTTTCTTGTACTCCTTATAATTTTACCTTTTAAGGTTGTAAATATTTGTGCACGGGTGACTATTATGATTATTAGTCAACTGAGTTAAGTGGAAATAAATTTTGAAGATGAAATTAAAGTATTAATTTTGATGTCATCTTTACCTGAGTTTTGGGATATTGTTATTAATGAGATTCAATCTAATGCCATTAGTAATTCACAATGATAATATTCAAAATACTTGACAAAAAAGAATGGTCAACGTAAGATATTTGAAACAAATAAATATTTTGTCCTCTATGATATATCAAATAACTCATTTGAAATTCCTTAATAATAAACCTCAAGTCTTACATCTTTTATAGTGAAAAGTTCCTTAAATAGAAGTCTTATTAGATACTTCTAAGCATTTAGAGATCAACTAGACACAAAGCCAAACATTCTAAAAAAGATTAGGGGTTAAACTTTTAAGTTAACTTAATTTAAGAAACTTATGATTTTTATATTATCAAGAGTTTAATTGAGCTACGTCAATTCAATCTAGTGGACCCAAGAATTGAACCAAACCAAACCAACTAGTTAGTAACATGATTTAGTGGAAGCATTTTCACGCAAAGTAGAAGCAATAATGGAGGGTTTGAAATAATATAGTTTTCACCCCTTGTTTCTCGAGTGAATATTGAAATAATATAGTTTTCATGTTAAGTTTTGCACGGAAGAAAGAAAGACGGGGATGTAAAGTATTATTTCAATTTGTTTGTAATATACAACAATATATAAATTAACTATAAGAAATATATAAAATTACATGTTCTCCAAGAACTTCAATCAACACTGGAGGGTTACTTTTGCAACCACTCTACAGTTGCTCAAGATCACAACGAGTTAAATAAAACCACTCTAGAACTTTGAATCCAATAACTTGAGTTTGACTCATGATAGGATCTCCCTTCTTGTGGAATCTGCATAAAATAGGAAAATCATTCCAAAATAAATTTTTACAAGGGGTTCTATGGTGTAGTGGTTAGCACTTTGGACTTTGAATCCAACGACCTGGGTTCAACTCCCTTCACCACGGAATAAGGAACGACAACACAAGACATTTTATAAAACAAAAGGGTCTTACCAGCATTCGATGTGAAAACACAAATTTTCATGAAATCTTGAATTTATTCTCATGTCATATAAAATAGACCTTATAGAAAATAGTTGGTAATTTAGAGCATGTCTAAAACTTGAGCTAGGATATGACTTCTTCTTTCCTTTTCACGAACTAAACTTTAGAGGTTGTCATGTCATGCATCGTATTTTAACCATGAAAACTCTTTCGAAGTAACTCTTAATTTTCTCCCCATGAGTGCATAGGTGGCGTTGTCATAATCGTGGCATCCTACTAGCAAATCGTGGTGCACGACATCTCATTTAGGTGAGGGAGATAATAAGTTCATCATGGAATCCTACTCATGGTATACCCTAGCATCCCACCTAAAGAGAAATAGGGGCCTTTCTTGAAATCTTGAATTTATTCTCAGGTATAAAATAGACCTTACAGAAAATAATTGGTAATTTAGAGCATGTCTAAAACTTGAGCTAGGATATGACTTCTTCTTTGGTTTTCAGGAACTAAACCTTAGAGGTTGTCATGTCATGCATCGTATTTTAACCATGTAGGACCTTTATGAAATGACTTTGATGGTCAAAACACAGAATAAGGAACGACAAGACGAGACATTTTAAAATAAAAGGGTGTTACCCAGCATTCGATGCGAAAACACAATTTTTCTTAAAATCTTAGAATTTATTCTCATGTCATATAAAATAGACCTTACAGAAAATAGTT
>NC_036651.1:4957201-4964565 GCF_002806865.2 Cucurbita pepo subsp. pepo | reverse complement strand
TTTTAGGAACTAAACCTTAGAGGTTGTCATGTCATGCATCGTATTTTAACCATGAAAACTCTTTCGAAGTAACTCTTAATTTTCTCCCCATGAGTGCATAGGTGGCGTTGTCATAATCGTGGCATCCTACTAGCAAATCCTGGTGCAGGGCATCTCATTTAGGTGAGGGAGATAATAAGTTCATCATGGAATCCTGCTCATGGTACATATACCATAGCATCCCACCTAAAGAGAAATAGGGGCCTCGCGGTACACTTCGTGAAGTTAGATAATGGTTACTTCAGGCATGGATCCTAGCAACTTGTTAAGCATGATGTTTGCATTAACCTAGGTGGTTTCTTGGATTCTTGGTGATCCTAGGTTTATGCATAACGTCTTGGGTCAAGCTTGGAACTTATAAGTTCTTAGGAATAACCCAGCATGATATTGTGCATGTAGAATATATATTAGAGACCAAGGGTACATCTGGGGAATCTATTATTTTAGGGATACCACTTTAGTTATCCTAGGAGGTAAAGTCATATGGATCGTGATGAGCATTTTCTCCCATATCTTGGTTTCGCTAACTAAAGTTTTCCAATAACTCCCAAAGTTCATTACCTTATATAATCTCTCGGGAAAAGGATTCATACAACATTTCATAAAATAAGATCTGCTGAGAAAACCCGAGAAAAGGTCAAATTTTGAGTTGAACTGGCAGTATCATCGTTTTATTCCTCTGAACAGGAAGAAGATGCACATTTTTCGCATCGCCGCCATCTGAAACTTGGCCTGTACAGCCACATTTACCGTGTTTCTCTCCTCGATTTCTTCGTGAAACTTAAAGATGGATGTTACAAGAAAGGGCTTGGGATTTATTTGATAACTTCTCGTGGATCGTAGCCTAAGATATTCATTACCAAAGTTCATCCAAAATCTGATTTATCGCTGGAGATAAAACAAAGGATTTCTTATTGGGTAGCCGATTCTAGGGGTTTCAAGGCCCTATTTCTTCATTGAACCTCTTCCATATCCTATCTTTAGGATAAAGGAATTGGTTTGGAGAAATGTCTTTGAGTGTAGAACCTTAATTTCCAGAAATCGTTCTCGGTATGCAACTCACTCGAAACGCCAGATTTTCGATCTCGTGGGTAGCTTATTCTATGACGTTTCATCTCTGGATTCCTTCATCAAGTTTACTCAACTTCTTGCTCTGAAGCTAGAGGAATCCTTAATTTGTACGAAAAGAAGTCGTAGATAGGAATTTTGACTCTTATCCCCAATTTAATTTTGAAACCTATTTCCTCTATGGAAGCATTTCTTGGAGGTACAGAAACTGATAGGAATCATTCTTGCTCGACGAGTCATCATGTATCCTCAGATTGGATTTTCAAGTTTTTCTTGAAGTTCTTCAATGGCGGATTGAATTGGGGGAATGGTTTCTAGGCACTTTCAGCACTCTATTCCTTCATAGAACTTGTGGGTAATCTTGTTGAGAAACTGTAGGAATAAGTTTGAAGAGAAATGGTGGAGGATTGCTCTCGAATTTGGAAGAAATCTGAGAGTAGGAGACCCATAATCTAAACGTTTATTGCCTTCGATTGGGGGATCGACCTTTCTCGATTCTTATTCCATATTGTTGCTCCTACTTTAGACTTTATAAGAGGAGCTTAAACCGACATTGAGAGCTCCAGATTCTTCGTTATTTAGAAGTTTGAAGAAAAATGGTGGAGGATTGCTCTCGAATTTGGAAGAAACCTAAGAGAAGGAGAAACACAATCTAAACGCTTATTGCCTTCAATTGGGGGATCGACCTTTCTCGATTCTTATTCCGTATTGTTGCTCCTACTTCCGACTTTATAGGAGGAGCTTAAACCGACATTGAGAGCTCTAGAATCTTCGTTATTTAGAGATTGATCTTTCTGGATAATTTTTTGGTGACATCAACTCCGATCATAGCCTTATCGACCTTGGCTTTGCATACTAGTCGTTGGATGTGATGATTCGTGCGTGTTCGTTCTAGATCATATCAAATTTTGGAGGAGATCTGACAGTTGAGATTTGAGTTCGAAAGATTTTGCTCGGATGGTCACGGTAGATGCTCTGATTCTAATTAGAGTGGCATTTCTGTAATTATCCATTCTTCTAGGGGTATTTTGGTAATTTGCCACTTTTTAAATATTTTATTATTATTTTTCTCGAAAAATCAATAATTTTTCTACAAATTTCTCATCCCTTTTTTATCATTTTTCCCTTTTTTTTTAATCTTGAGATTCCTTCTAGATAAGGAATTACAAATCCGGAAAGATTCTTGATAATTGATAAAATGACTTTTTTGCCCTTTTGATTTACTTTTTCCTTTCCGGAAATCACTTGTTAGGGTACACGAGTGACTTGACTAAGTCCTTTGTTCTTGCTTAATCCTTTAATTTTTTTCCTTTCTATCTATTGGGTCTTTCATGAGTGGTTTATTCTTATGGGAGATAATTTCCTTCATTTTTTGGGTGTTACATATACATACTCGTTACAAACACAAAATAAGAAGCAGACTTAAAAGAAGAACAAAAAATACTAGATAAAAAATAGAGGTTAGTCCATGGCCCACACTCCAAAGTCCGCTCTCATCCACGACCAACTCTTAGTTACTTGAAAAAAAATGATAAACATGGAGTGAGTAAAACTTAGTAAATAGCCTACTAGTAGGTTCTTAATGGCGACCTTAAGCTAGGATATTACTTCTTGTTATGTTTTCAGGATCTTATACTGATCTTGAAAACTTTCTCCTAAAATAACCTTGAATTTTCTCCCCATGAACACAATTTTCTACCCATCTATCTTTTTTTAAACACTTTTGAAAGTTAACGAGTAGTTTTGAAGTTTTTTTTTTTTTTTTAAAATTCAACCGTATTTAAAAAAAAAATTAATAGTTTCTATAGATTTTTTTTTAAATTAAGTGTATTTTTGAAACTTCTAAAAAAATTATGAGTATTTTTTTAAATAAAAGTGCAAAGTTCAATGATATTTTTATTAATTTAGCTTATAATTTAAAAAAAAAATACAAATTTTTGTTGATTAAGTTAATATTAATTTTATTAAAATACATAACACCACATCAAAATTAATTTATTAGGAATAAAATTAAAACTAAAAAATCAATTTATTTTAAACTAAAACATTAATTTATTTTAAAACTAAAAAGTATACTATGTTTGACTAAAACATCCCTTATCCCAACTATAAAGAATTTAACTCCTAGCTCTCTTCTAATAGACAAATGATTTATTAACCTCTGTTATAAAATTTCACTTCANCTAGCTCTCTTCTAATAGACAAATGATTTATTAACCTCTGTTATAAAATTTCACTTCATCAATTTAAGTAGCGTTCAACTATAAATATCGAATTTTAAAGTATTCCTCGGCAAACTAAATCGGTTGAAACTGTCTATCAAAGGAGTTCCATAATGAGTTGTGGAGAAGTGTTTCCTTGAATTCTAATTTCAATTAAGGATGTCAATCACAAAAAAGTGCAAGAGGCTAGAAGGTTTGTAGTGGAAGAAAATAACAAGAGTCATGGACATCGTTCGTTTACAAGTTGTATCATGTGTCTTATTCATGGTTACTTAAATCTCGTTGAATTGGTGCGCTTTTCACATCAGAGGCATTTGTGCCTTAGACCGAGCTCTTTGCAATAGCAAACTTATTAAAAACTCTTTGCTTGCTGCAACATTTGCTTGATATAATTGGACAAAAGGACGTTATGGACGACCATAGCTCACTGTATTGGTCTCCAATCATGAAGTGTGACGTCGGATCTTTGTGCATACCATATTCATTAACTATAACATGGCAAGAAATTTTTTATGTTTTGACTGGGCATGCCATGTTCTGTTGTTCTTATATATCTTTAGTTACCTATGATTAAAGCAAAGAAGTATAGACATGGTTTCCAACCAACCTAATAATTAGGAAGCATTTATGTGCTAGATCAAAATAAGATGTTTAAAAATAACTTGCGGTAATTACTTTATTCATTGACCTTTAATCTTAAAAGTAACTTAAAATATTGCAATATTGTGATTCAATAACCTATTATGAAATTAGGCCCGAACTAAAAAAATAATATTTTTAAAAGATGGAAAAATTCATAAGCCAACCAAAATATGTATTGAAAGATGAAGAATTCACAACAATAATCACAAACAATATTAATTAGCATCTTGTCTTTTGGTTTGTCACATTTTCAAACATGAATAAACCTCAATTTCGAGTCGGTGAGTATTATGGATCATAATAGTACTTTGCAAGTAGCTTTGAGCATTCACAAAATGTCGAAAATTGAATTTCTTTAGAATGGTAACCAAATAACCTATGATTATTGTTGAATTTCCAAAAAATACACCACAAATTTCATTTGTTAGATATAAATGGAACCATTGATATAAAACCTTGATTATATAATTGCATATTCACTAACAAACCCACCTCGGAGTGATCATCTTCACCAGAGGCTGCAAATTAAGAGCCTTCCAGGATTACTCAAAAGTGAACTTTTAAGACAAATGAAGCTATATTTGAGCAAGAAAAATCATGTTACACGTGTCTCGGATACCACGGAGACTCCAATGCAAGCAATCACTACCACCCAAAGTTTCTTTGATAGTGTAGTTGGATCTATGAGACTCATCCCTCAGATGTGAAAGAGTAGTTATATCCAACATTCTTAATTGTGTGCCTCTTACCGTACTCTCAACAAATGGATCGCTTGATCTATTCTACTCTACTTTACTTCCTCTTGATAACGGTGTGGTATTGACACAACTCATATTGCTGATAATCATCATTTACATCCAAAACAAGAGTATAGCGGTCGACTATCGTCAAGGACCCATTCACCATTTCCATTCCTACCTACGGAAAAGTTTTATTACATTCATTTCTTTCTCCTTTCTAACTTCTTCATTCTCACATTAAACTTTTTTTTATTTAAAAAAAAATTAAACGTGAAAAAGGAGAAAGAAGGAAGAAGAAAAAAGAAAACGCTTAATTTTGAAAGCTTATCAAATACTCTTTGACTGATGTAA
Source organism: Cucurbita pepo subsp. pepo (assembly GCF_002806865.2). Classification (NCBI taxonomy): domain Eukaryota; kingdom Viridiplantae; phylum Streptophyta; class Magnoliopsida; order Cucurbitales; family Cucurbitaceae; genus Cucurbita; species Cucurbita pepo. The sequence goes on along the minus strand of NC_036651.1, from coordinate 4,959,503 downwards.
AGAAAGTTCGAGAATAATTTATTCTCACATCCCTCTTAGACACTTGTTGGATATATATCCGTCCTTCACATGTCGTATCATAATCATATCATGTCGTAAAAACTTCGTGATTATATCCTTCCCTAATTTATCATAGCCTTAACGTCCTTAGACATATCATAGTTGTGTCGTTACCTGAACGTACCTTAGTCTTAACGTTACAGGAACGTATCCTAACGCTATCGTTCTATCAATCTATCATAATCCTATCCCTTTCTACCCATAACCTAATCGTATTGTTTTATGAATCCATCGTGACCATATCGTTGTTATCAATCTGTCATACCCATAGCACTTCGATACGTAACCAAACCATAACGTTTCATGAACATGTCTTACTCCTATCGTTACATTACGTTTAGTGCATCCTTCTCGTATCCTATCTCAAATATACCATTGAACACATGGTACCGTAAGTATTATCATACAATTCACATATTATAACATATCATAAGCATATCGATTCACAAACATTTCACACATATCAATATATATGACACTTGCAGAACCACGAGCACAGTCAACATCAAATATAACCATACGGATGGTAAGGCCACCTACCTGATTAGCTTAGGCTGGTGTCCCCAATTTATCCTTAAGAAAGTTCGATTTGTCTTTTGTATTAAAGTCAACCTATATGAACATGACATCAATTTCAATCATTTCTCTAAATTTTATGATGCTCTAGTGTTAGATTTCATGGGAAAATTGCATGAGTCAGGTCTTGAAATGTCTATATATCAAAACAGTTTAACACTTTCCAAATCTTGATTTTTTGGCTGTTTGTGTTTTTTTTTTTACTTGTGTTCCTAATCTTACTTCGGTGTGTTTGTTACATTTTTTTTTAATTATGTTAGCAATTAGCCAATTTAATCAATTCATCCTTTATGTTTTTTTTTTTTTTTAATTATGTTAGTCATTACTTTTGGCTATTTTAATCTATTCTATTTATTTTATTTTATTTTATTTTTTTGCTATTGATGGACCTATCTTTCTAAAACATACTAAATAAAACTAAATAATTGGTTACGAGAGGATATGAGATATAACTTAAGGTTAAATCTGTTTCCATATGAGAATAACTCATTCTCATGTCCATCTTTGCTACCATGTACTAAATGAAGGATTTTATTTCTCTTGGGTCAAAACCATCCTTAAAGCACAAAATTGAAGTTGTAGTTAGTCAATTATAATATTTGACGTGCTAGTTTTCAAACTACTTTAAATGGGTGTAAAGAGAGCATGAGAATAACTTAGTTTCACTAATCTGACACATGTTGGGCATGTACTGAACACTTGTTAATACAATGGATACATTACAAATTTATAATTCATCGTATCACACACTTGACTTTGAATATATTTTGAGAGTGAAACGTACATTAAGCTTTTTTTTAAGTATACAAATATATAAACTTATTTATATGAATTTATTTCTAATATAAAATTGATAAATTTTTTGAAATAATTCTTTTTAATTAATGTATCATTGTCACATCGGTGTCCTAATTTTTTAAGAAGGACATGTTACTGTTAGGAAAAGAAAAAGAAAACTGGAAAGATCAGAAGAATTGGGAGAAATCTCTCATCCAATTGAAGAATGACTAAATCAAATTTAATTCAAATAACTAGATCAAATCTAATCCAAATAACTCAATCAAATCTAATCCTAACAATCCCTCCCTTAAACTGAACACGAATAGTAATAAGTTTATATCTACGACCCCATACCAAACTTCCACTAGGTAACTTCATCAATTCCCATGTGCCATTTCTGTTTATTGCTCCAGATCCATGGCTTGCCTCCATTTCTCACTCTTCAATGCATCTTTAAAGTTTACAAAGTTTGCAGGTTCAGTAGGGGTAAGCATGGCTGAGCTTCATCATCTTCTTTACAAAAAAAACTTCTCCTATTGCATAGTCTCTCATCCAGACTGGTGGTCTCTTATTCCTTGCCTTATTCGAGCTAGGAGAGCTTGCTTCAGCCAAAGAGCCAGCTGAAATATTATCCTCTGCAGTATTTTCATCTGCCGCTTCTATATCATTATTTTCATCTGCCGCTTCTATATCCTTATTTTCATCTACTGCTTCTATATCATAGAGTCTGTAAGCTTTTGACTCTTCACTAACTCCCAGCAAAACATAACTCAAACTCTTATCATCTAGCTTAGTTCTCTGAGCTGCCTCCTCTTTTTGTCTCTGAATCAACTCGAGCTCACAATATTGTTCTTCTTCCTTCCGCTGCAGCTCCAGAACTAATCGT
>NC_036651.1:4952456-4954519 GCF_002806865.2 Cucurbita pepo subsp. pepo | reverse complement strand
CCACCGTAGCACCCTTCATAATCTTCCACGAACTCTTCCCTAACTTTGTTGCATAACCTGTGCTGTCCAACTGACCAATAGAGATCAGGTTCCTTCAGAGACCAGGAATATATCTGACATCCTTTAATGTCCACTGATTTCCTGCTGGAGTTTTTATGCAGACATCTCCTTTTCCTTTAATCTCCAAATCTTTGTTGTCGGCAAGATACACCTTCTCGAAATTTCCAGACTTGAAATTCCAGAACAACTCTTTATTTGGAGACGAATGAAAAGATGCACCTGAATCCAAAATCAAGGATTCAATCGAACTGTCCACACTGAAGATTAGAGCATCCCCAATGTCTTCTACTGAATTTAGAGAATCATCACATCTCCAGATTTGTGATTCTGCTTTCTCTTTGGTCTTGTAGAACCTGTGCGGTTTGTATCCTAGCTTTAATCTTCTGGACTGCGGCGTTGGTACTTTGCACCAACTCTGGCCCAATAGTTGTCGTTTGCCTCCCTTCTTCCCAAAAGATAAGGGATCGGGTCCCAGTGCCAAAAAGTGTAGCGCAGAAATCGTTCTCGGTATGCAACTCACTCGAAACGCCAGATTTTCGATCTGCGAAAATACTTCAAGATCCACATACTTAAATTACATAGATTGATTCCATAAAAAAAAAAAACCAAATTCAACCTCTAAGACTGTCGATAAAATCACAAGAGTTTATCTTAAAAGGAGAAATCGAGAAAATTAATTCTCATTAGAGACACGGGTAGCATGTGTGGCCTAACAGACTTACATTTTGCATGAGTTTTGTTTGGTTGGCGAAGGCAACTCTCGCCTAAGGTTCAACAAAGCTACAAAGTCCTGTAAAAAAAATGTGATTGAGGCTTGAGTTCCCTTCAAACATGTCATGAGCGTGTCAAACTCACGATACTGCATGCTTAAAAAAGTATAATTATAACATTGGGCATTCGTGTCGGACGAGTTTCGAATGATTTGATATTCAGTCCGATCTAAGCTATCCCCGCTAACACTAAAAATCAAAATTCATGTGTAAAGGTATTTCTGCTAATTCATTATTCGTTGAAATTTTAAAAATAAATAATTATTTGTGAGCATCTTCCTTAAAAGGATTGTGACCACAGACGACCTATGTAGAAAATTTGTACCCCATTTCTTAAAACCTTTAGCGGACAACATACCCAAAATAGATGCGCTGACCAGACTACCCAATGGATGAACACTCAAACCAAATTCGCCCATCCTTTTTGGCACAGGGACACAGAACCAATCCGAGTAATCTACAGTGGGAAGACCCCTTAAAGCAACAAGCGAGAATGGCTAGGTTGATAGCAGGGTTAAAGAAAAGGCGAGTATGAAAAGACGTATCGCGTAACCGTCCCTGTAAGCAGCTTCATTCTTTCTTGATCTATGAACCGACTTTATGAAAAAAATCAGTCTTTCGGCTGAAAGTGTGACTGTTGGGTATAGATAAGCAGGACCTCTTGGTTCGAGGGAAACCGGAGATGTTGGTTAAGAAAGCTAAGCAAGCAAGTACAGGACCGACAAAATGCACATACCACTAGACCAAATGTATATATTTTCCGTGCCTCAATATATGAAAAAATAATATAGGTTGAAGGTGCATTTTGCCACGCATTCCTTTGGGTTAGGCCGCCATTGATAACTATTTTTTTTTTTTTTGTTTTTTTTTTTTTTTGGAGGGGCAATCCGAGAATCGAACTCAAGACCTCTTGCACCCAAAGCAAGAATCACACCACTAGACCAAATGCCTTTATTAACAACTATATATTAAGTTGTTTATGGAATGTATCATCATTATTTCATTTATTTTCTTTGTTAATGAAATCCATGAGCAATTATTATTATACCTTTTAGATCTTTTAGATCTAGACCGCTGTTAAATTATTTACATAGGGTTTGCGATGATTACTGTAGAGAGAAGAAAAAAGAATAGAAGTTAATTACCGTAGAGAGAAGAAAAAAGAATAGAAGTTAATTACTGTAGAAAGAAGAAAAAAGAATAGAAGTTAATTACTGTAGAGAGAAGAAAAAA
>NC_036651.1:4949870-4951153 GCF_002806865.2 Cucurbita pepo subsp. pepo | reverse complement strand
ATCTCTACTAGGTTTAGTGCACTTTGGTAGTTGCGAATGTTGCCGTAATCGAATGTCTTTCTCATTCGACATTCTCTCTTACCAAGCACTCATACTCGCCAGGGTTGAGGAGACAGTCCGTGAGCTAATTGGGTTTCGAGATTGCGTAGACGCGAAAAGAGCTCGCTTTCTACTTTCTCCTAGGCGTTTTATGCCCGGTTCTGGTTCAGGAAAGGGTCTCATCTCTTTCATTGGAGCACATTGATGTCGAATGAGTCTTCGGAACCGGTGGAGAGGCTATGATGACTTCAGGCTATTCAAATAGCATGGCTGATACCACAAAGAAAGGGTATCTAAGTCACACTAGTGGAATAGCTTTTTCATAATAATTATCTCGATATATGATACAAAAAACCTGTCTGATGACTGATAAGGTAAGGTGTTTCAAAAGACAAAAGAATGACTAATAATTATCTCGATATATGATACCAAAAACCTGTCTGATGACTGATAAGGTAAGGGGTTTCAAAAGACAAAAGAATGACAATTCTACGTGATAGAAAAGGAGATCTTTTTTTTTCAGGGACTTTGCACTTCGGCCCCTTAGAATACCACATCAAGGTGACAGGATTCGAACCTATGGCTCTCCTCTCACACCCAAAACGATAATTATACCACTTAGATCAAATGCCTTTGTAATAGATCTACACTTCTTAGTTGCTAGTCTATATATTTTTCGTGCCTTATGAAAAATTTATATATGTTGAAGGTGCATTATGAAAAATTTATATATGTTGAAGGTGCATTGCCACAAATTCCTTTGGGTTAGGATTATGAAAAATTTATATATGTTGAAGGTGCATTGCCACAAATTCCTTTGGGTTAGGATTATACCCATTGATAACTATTTTTGTTTTTTTTTTCTTTCAAAACCCATTGATAACTATTTGTGTTTTTTTTTTCTTTCAAAATTGTGCTTTTTTTTCTTTTGGAGGGGCATTCCAAGAATTGAACTCGAGACCTCTTGCACCCAAAGCAAGAATCATACCACTAGACCAAATGTCATTATTAATAACTATATATTAAGTTGTTTATTGAATGTATTATTATTATTTCATTTATTTTCTTTATTAATGAAATCCATGAGCAATTATTATTATATCTTTTAGATCTAGACCGCTGTTAAATTATTTACATAGGGTTTGCGATAATTACTATAGAGAGAAGAAAAAAGAATAGAAATTAATTACTGCAGAGAGAAGAAAAAAGAATAGAAGTTATTTAAAGAATAGAAGTTAATTAAA
>NC_036651.1:4929810-4946425 GCF_002806865.2 Cucurbita pepo subsp. pepo | reverse complement strand
ATTCGATAGTTTATATTGATGATGTGTTGATATTTTCTAAAACCATTAAGATCAACACTTTAAACATCTACATACATTCATTAATGTAATCAAAAGAAATCAGCTAGTTGTGTCCATACCCAAAATCAAATAATATCAAACTCAGATACGTTTTCTTGGATTTTAAATTTATTTGAGCCTTATTAAAACCTATCCAATGGTCTTTGTCTCAAACTTTCGTGATGACGTATCCTAGAAAAGCAAACTTCAAAAAAAATTTAGGTTCTCTCAATTACGTGTCTTATATCCTTTATTTGAGCCTTATTTCCATGGTACTCTGTGTACAAAAAATTTAAAGAAAATTTCATTAACAAAACTATTAAAATCTACTTCAGAGTCAAATTTAGTTTTAGAAAAAGAAGGGAATAATCTTGTTTCAAACAAAAAAATAATTTTGCTAGATAGAAGTAAATTTTGTTGTGGTTTGATTTTAAAATTCGACCTATAAAAGAAGTTGAAAACACCTTGGGGGATTACCTATGGGAGAATTTCTAACAAAGTCTCTCTTCTCTCCTCTATCTTCTTAAACTGATACTAATCCAACCAATCATTTACATGGACTCAAAAGTTCAATTACCTATAAAAGAAGTTGAAAACACCTTGTGAAAGTATATAAGGATACTACGACCTTTAGCTGTGCAAAATCCAGCGTTGTTGGCGCTTATAAAAATCGCTGCCAAAATAAAGTTTAACAAGTGGTTCTATGGTTTTTTTTTTTTTTTTTTTTTTTTTTTTTTTTTTTTTTCCAAATATCCATCTGAATTACTTATTGGTTCAAGGTTTAAAAAACCTATTTCAAATCTTATTATATTGCATGCTTCAATTTGATATAATTGTTGGAGGCATTTTGAGAATCAAACTCGAGACCTCTCGCACCCGAAGCGAGAATCATACCACTAGACCAAATTCCTTGTAGTGGATCTATCATTTTTAGTTGCTGGTCCATATCTTTTATGCGCCTCAATATTTGAAANCGCGTCAATATTTGAAATTTATCCACGTGTTTTTTTTTCAATTCTAGAAATAGAAATGATATCCATAGAAAACATAATTTTACAATGCAAATAAGAAAAACTCGTGATCAAGTTTTAGATAAAAGTAGCAAACATGTTGATAGATATAAAAATAAATTCAAGTTCTTTCTCTCGCCTATTTATCAATTGGAAGATTTAGCTTATATGAATTGTTATTGGTTTGATAGCGATAATAACAGTCATTTTAGTATGCTAAGAATTTGTAACGACCCTTAATTTCCACATATCTTCTCTGGAAAACACAGCCATGGTCTTACGTGTTTAAATCCAAAATACTCAAATTTAGAGAAAATAAAAACAAATACAAAATAATTTAAAACAATGGAATGCAAAACAACCTCTTCTAACTTAAAACTAAGAATTTAAATATGAGTCTACTATATGCACGTGCCACAGTCTCTGCTCGCGATGCCGCCGTCCTCCGTACAAGTGCGCCTTGCCTTTACCTGAAAAATGATGTGGCACACGGCCGGAGTATTTCAAAGAATACTCAGTAAGTTGCCCCACTATAGGGGCTGTGCAAATGCAAACACATGCAATCATGATTCAGAGACCTATCTCTATTCATCTTAGGGGTGGCCTCCAGTCTCGGACAAATTGGATGTGTAGTACTTCCCTACACACGACTCACACGTGCGAGTGTGAGTCCCCAGGGCGCTCGCACACCCCCTGGACCCTCTGGTCAAGCTAATCTATAGCGACATCTGGAGGTGAGCGGAACCCCATAGTGTCATGCACCTCATGAACACCCTCATCTGTGTGCTTTCGCACCTGTGCGCATTCGCGCTCATCATACGGTGCGCGTCCGCACTCATCATCTCTAGGGGAAGTAGCCCTATGCTTATGAACATACAATATGCATGAGGTCCCTCTAAATCCATCATAATGTCTCTTCTGACACAACCCTCTAGTCTCATCTCTTTGTTACTCTAGGTAACACATACTCGTGGATATTTATATTAATATCATTTTCACGCTCTTAGGGTTGTGTCTTATGTCAATCTAACGAGATGATGCAATATGGCACTCATCATCATATAGCATGCTCAATATGGAAAACATCATCATATTAAGGTAAACGTCATGCAATCATCATACTCATCATATTGCAAAAAAGTGCATCAAACATATCAAGTACGACATTCATAAATATATATATATACTCAGCACATCATCAAGTATCGTAACCCACACATTATCATAACTCATACATCATCATAACTCATATACCACATCGTACGACATAGTTCATACATCATCGTAACTCATACAATTTTTAACCTATCCTATAGTAAGGGCACTTACCTGGTTGGCCTTAGCCGAAGTATTCCCTAATTTAATTAACGTAAGCTCCCGTTCCTCGAGAGCTGCTCCAAAGGTTGCTGGAGTTTGTTTCATATCGCACCATTCGTCACCTTTCATTAGTATTTCACATTTTAATTAATAATCCAACTAACAATGTGAAATACGGCTCTAAAACGGTCTTAGTAAAAATCGAATTCCATGTTTTCATTGTTTCTAAATTATATTGGGTAATAAACTTCATGCTACTTGATCATTCAATCTAAATATGGTTTCTAATAATATTATATTTAAAGGGTACAAATCATAACAATTTTCTCATATTTTCCACCTACCTCTATCACTCGTTTATCTACTCTATGATAGAATCTGATTTTCTTCTCTTTCCTTAAAAATATCATTTTGATTTTCTTTTCTTTTCTCTCCTTAAAAATATTAGGAATCATCATTTTTTTAATTCCTTATTGTACGGGTCATTTTCAATCATTTTCATTTCTTTCCTTAGAAATGTTTATGCAATTAACGAATCATTTTCAATCTATTCTAATCTTCTTTTCTTTTTTCAAATCTTCCTCTCTTCCATTTTTTCCTTTTAATTCTAATTCTTTTCTATTTCTATTCTCATATCTAATTCCAACCCTCTTCAACGTCTAATTACCTAATTTTCTGTTGTTTACAACCATTTCTATCGATTTGGTTATTTCTAAATCTTTCTCTCTTTTTTTTTCTCTTACTTCTTTTCATTGTTTGATCTGTTTTACCAGTCTTCCCCTCTTTCTTTGTATTTCTTTTCTACTAAGATACCATCATTTCTAACTCAAATCTAAATAATTGAAACATATTAATATCCTTCCATACAAGAAAAAGGAAAAGGTAAATCTGACTACTAACCTTCTCAAATGACATTTCTCTTCAATTATCTGCCTCACCATCTCTCCATTATCTTCTTTTTTTTTTCTCCCAGAAAATCTATCTGTCTTTCTTCTCCCCATAAAATAGCCTTTCTCCATAGAAGATCTATCTGCCTTTCGTCTTCTCATAAAATATTTTCTTTCTTTTTCTCGTTTGTATTTTTGTTTGTTCATTCCACCTAATTTGTAAAAAAAAAAAAATCATACTACTAGACCAAATGCGGATCTATCATTTTTAGTTGTATGTGTGTATATGTTTTCCACACCTCAATATATGAAATTTATCCAACCTCAATATATGAAATTTATCCACATATTTTTGTGCTTTAGAACATACTATTATTGTCATGTTAACTTCACATGGTCTTTCACACCGTTAAAGCAGCATTACCACTAGAGCCCATGCATTCCTTTGGGATAGATATGTTAAACATTAGGCCCATTTGATTTTTTTTTTTTTAATTTCAAAATTATGTGTTTTATCCTTTTATAAAAAATAAAAATAAAAAACATTTGAATTTTAAGCAAAATTTCACACGGAACTAAGTTTTTGAAAAATATTTTTATTTTTATTTTTTTTCTTTATTTTAGTTTTCCAAACATAGATTGATATGGAGTGGCTAGTTTTCAAAACTACTTTTTTGCTATAATTGAACAATATTTATATTGTAAGATGGGATTAACTTCCTTTAAGTTTATGTAGTTTCTTTTTATTACTATGTTTACTTCTATCTCATGTTACTCCATTTGTATTTACTTTGTTTTATACAAAAGTTCACCGTAATTAATAAATCCACGTGCTTAATACATTCCTACCAGAATAAACTTGTTTGTATCAGGATAAATTACAATGAATACGGAGAAAAGAAATCCAAAAAATAAGTAGAAGGTTAAGAATTTCACTCAACCACACAATGTCAAAGCGTGACTGCATGGCTCACACGCGATGCTCGGATTTGGAAGGGTAACTTCTCAACTTGAGAGATCAATTTCATTCCTCACAAATCTGATTTTTACATAATAATTTGTATGTATTTATAGTCTCCCACAAAAGAAGTTAGTGGCTCGGATTTAATTTCGATCCCCTTCAATCTAAAAAAAAACCCTTCAATCTAAAAAAAACGAAGTCAATTTGACAATTCTACCATTACAAACTTTATGAAATTAAAAATAAATAAAGTTTTCTAACCACTCATGTAATGATGCTTGCAACTTCATTTGCTCCTTCAACTGTGTAAATATTCACTTCTGAACCTCCAAATGATCCTTCCTCAATCTAATAAGCTTGTAACACATGAAATAATTGTTGAACCGAGCCTATCCAATTTTGTAGATGAAGAATGAATGCTTGTTGAATCTTCTTGGCCTTGAATCGTGTAATAGGTCTAGTTGGAACATTTGGAACACTGTGATCCTTATCATCTTCCCCCACTTCAAAAGGATTCGTCCTCGAATTAGAAAATCATCACCTACATCAAAATGACTCAAGTCAGCAACATTGAAAGTAGAATGTGCTGAAAATTCTCCTGGAAGATCATTTTATACGCATTGTTATTAATTATTTCAAGGACTTGATAAGGGTCATCCCCTCTTGGATGTAACTTTGTCTTCCTTTGAGATGGGAATCACTCCTTGCGAAAATGTATCCAAGCCCAGTTACTGGTTTGAAAAATGATTTCATTGCATCCTTTGTTAATTCTTGAAGCAACATTGAAGTTTTGTTTCTCAATTGTCTCCTTCCCCTCCTTCCCCTCTTTATGCAATGTTTTGATCCCATTTGCCTTACTTGTGGCTGCTTTACTCACAAAAATATTAGAATGAATAGAAAGCAAATCAAGGCGCGTAAGTGGATTAAATCCATAAGCAACTTCAAAAAGAGAACAATGAGTGGCAAACATTCGTCCCAAGACTTAATATTCTTACAAATAATAGCCCTAAGCAATGCTCCTAATGTTCTATTAACCACCTCAGTTTGCTCATTAATCTGAAGATGACATGTAGTTGAAAACAATAATTTGTTACCCAATTTATGACTTAATATTCTTATAAATAATAGCCCTAAGCAATGCTGCTGATTAACTACCTGAGTTTGCTCATGAGTCTAAGGATGACATGCAGTTGAAAACAATAATTTGGTACCCAATTTATCCACCATACTTTCCAAAACTGACTTAAAAATTTAACATCCCTATCATTTTTTGTGTGCAGCAAACATTGGTAACATGGATTACAAAACTTATAAACATCGTGCTTCATGGCAAAGGTCATATGGATCGTGATGAACATTTTCTCCCATATCTTGGTTTCGCTAACTAAAGTTTTCCAATAACTCCCAAACTTCATTACCTTATATAACCTCTTGGGATAAGGATTCATATAACATTTCATAAAATAAGATCTACTGATGAATTTCATAGCATTTGAAGGTCATCTAGGTCATGAACCGAAGGTAAATTACCTTAGGGGCATTATGGTCATTTTACACCGTTTCTTGGTTTGCCTACTTATCCTTATCCAATGACCACCAAATTTCACATCTAACCTCAACATAATATAATATGCTCAGTATTAAAATTTGATATGCAGTGAAGCTCATATAGTGGGTTATTTTAACGTTACTTAAATCTCGAGCTATTTGATCGGTTCAGGGTCTTAACTCACGGTTCTTTGGGTTTTTCTTTCATATATCCTTAATTCATACTTGGTTTAGGGTTCATATGAAAATCCAAGCAATTTCTACAAGTATTTCTTAACAAAAAGTCCAAGGAGGCTACTTGCCTCATCGACGAAGTTTGGGACGTCCATTCTTGAGCTTCTAGTATCTGAATTACTTCAAATTTCCTTCCACATACTCCTTATTGTGTCTAGTTTCTGAAACCATAAGATTTTCTATGAGAATCGGTCTGAAATGGGGTTAAATTTGAGAAAACCCGAGAAAAGGTCAAATTTTGAGTTGACTTGGACAGTTCAGTTAAACTGGCCATATCATCGTTTTCTTCCTCTGAACAGGAAGAATATGCGCATTTTTCGCGTTGCCGACATCTGAAACTCGGCCTGTACAGCCACATTTACAGCGTTTCTCTCCTCGATTTCTTCGTCAAAAATAAAGATGGGTATTAAAAGGAAGGGCTAGGGATATGATTTGATACCTTCTTGTGGATCGTAGCCTAAGATATTCGCTTCCAAAGTTCATCCAAAATCTGATTTATCGCTGGAGATAAAACAAAGGATTTCTTATTGGGTAGCCGATTCTAGGGGTTTCAAAGCCCTATTTCTTCATTGAATCTCTTCTATATCCTTTCTTCAGGCTAAAGGAATTGGTTTTTTGGAACGTCTTTAAGTGTAAGACCTTAATTTCCAAAAATCGTTTTCGGTATGCAACTCACTCGAAACGCCAGATTTTCGATCTCTGGGGTAGCTTGTTCTATGATGTTTCATCTCTCGATTCCTTCATTAAGTTTACTCAACTTCTTCCTCTGAAGCTAGAGGAATGCTTCCATAAAAGAGATCGTAGATAGGAATTCGACTCTTATCCCCAATTTAATTTTGAAACCTATTTCCTTCAATTCGAAAATCTCTTGAGGTTATTTTTCTTCGTGGTCTTATACGGAAGCATTCCTTGGAGGTGCAGAAACTGATTGGAATCATTCTTGCTCGACGAATCATCATGTATCATCGGATTCGATTTTCAAGTTTTTCTTGAAGTTCTTCAATGGCTAATTGAATTGGGGGAATGGTTTCTAGGCATTTTCAGCACTCTATTCCTTCATAGAACTTGTGGGTAATCTTGTTGAGAAACGGTAGGAATAAGTTTGAAGAGAAATGGTGGAGGATTGCTCTCGAATTTGGAAGAAATCTGAGAGTAGGAGACCCATTATTCTAAACGTTTATTGTCTTCGATTAAGGGATCGACCTTTCTCGATTCTTATTCCGTATTGTTGCTCCTACTTCTGACTTTATAGGAGGAGCTTAAACCGACATTGAGAGCTCCAGATTCTTCGTTATTTAGAAGTTTGAAGAGAAATGGTGGAGGATTGCTCTCGAATTTGGAAGAAATCTGAGAGTAGGAGACCCATAATCTAAACGCTTATTGCCTTCGATTGGGGGATCGACCTTTCTCGATTCTTATTCCGTATTGTTGCTCCTACTTCAGACTTTATAGGAGGAGCTTAAACCGACATTGAGAGCTCCAGATTCTTCGTTATTTAGAAGTTTGAAGAGAAATGGTGGAGGATTGCTCTCGAATTTGGAAGAAATCTGAGAGTAGGAGACCCACAATCTAAACGCTTATTGCCTTCGATTGGGGGATCGACCTTTCTCGATTCTTATTCCATATTGTTGCTCCTACTTTAGACTTTATAGGAGGAGCTTAAACCGACATTGAGAGCTCCAGATTCTTCGTTATTTAGAAGTTTGAAGAGAAATGGTGGAGGATTGCTCTCGAATTTGGAAGAAATCTGAGAGTAGGAGACCCACAATCTAAACGCTTATTGCCTTCAATTGAGGGATCGACCTTTCTCGATTCTTATTCCGTATTGTTGCTCCTACTTCCGACTTTATAGGAGGAGCTTAAACCGACATTGAGAGCTCCAGAATCTTCGTTATTTAGAGATCGATCTTTCTGGATAATTTTTTGGTGATATCAACTCCGATCATGGCCTTATCGACCTTGGCTTTGCATACTAGTCGTTGGATGTGATGATCCGTGCGTGTTCGTTCTAGATCATATCAAATTTTGGAGGAGATCCGACGGTTGAAATTTGAGTTCGAAGGATTTTGCTCGGATGGTCACGGTAGATGCTCTGATTCTAATTAGAGTGGCATTTCTGTAATTATCCATTCTTCTAGGGGTATTTTGGTAATTTACCACTTTCCGAATATTTTATTATTATTTTTCTTGAAAAATCCAAAAATTTTCTACAAATTTCTCATCGCTTTTTTATCATTTTTCCCTTTTTTTTTTTCTTGAGATTCCTTCTAGATAAGGAATTACAAATCCGGAAAGATTCTTGATAATTGATAAAATGACTTTTTTGCCCTTTTCATTTACTTTTTCCTTTCCAATCCTTTTCAAAAGGCCTTTAACTCCTTGAAATCACTTGTTAGGGTACACGAGTGACTTGACTAAGTCCTTTGTTCTTGCTTAATCCTTTAATTTTTTTCCTTTCTATCCATTGGGTCTTTCATGAGTGGCTTATTCTTATGGGAGATAATTTCCTTCATTTTTTGGGTGTTACATATACATACTCGTTACAAACACAAAATAAGAAGCAGACTTAAAAGAAGAACAAAAAATACTAGATTAAAAACAGAGGTTAGTCCATGGCCCACACTCCAAAGTCCACTCTCATCCACGACCAACTCTTAGTTACTTGAAAAAAAATGATAAACATGGAGTGAGTAAAACTTAGTAAGTAGCCTACTAGTAGGTTCTTAATGGCGACCTTAAGCTAGGATATTACTTCTTGTTATGTTTTCAGGATCTTATACTGATCTTGAAAACCTTCTCCTAAAATAACCTTCAATTTTCTCCCCATGAACACAATTTTCTCCCCATCTATCTTTTTTTAAACACTTTTGAAAGTTAACGAGTAGTTTTGAAGCTTTTTTTTTAAAAAAAAAAAAAAAAAAACAAAAAAAACAAAAAAAACAAAAAAAAACAAAAAATAAATAAATATAAAGAATTTAATTAGCGTAAAATTTATTAACCTCCCCATCTATCTTAGCGTAAAATTTAATTAGCGTAAAAAATTAAATATAAAGAATTTTCTCCCTATCTATCTTTTTTTTTAAACACTAAAAAATCAATTTATTTTAAACTAAAAAATTAATTTATTTTAAAACTAAAAAGTATACTTAATTTGACTAAAACATCCCTTATCCCAACTATAAAGAATTTAATTCCAAGCTCTCTTCTAATAGACAAACGATTTATTAACATCTGTTGTAAAATTTCACTTCATCAATTTAAGTAGCGTTCAACTATAAATATCGAATTTTAAAGTATTCCTCGGCAAAGTAAATCTGTTGAAACTATCTATCAAAGGTGTTCCATAATGAGTTGTGGAGAAGTGTTTCCTTCAATTCTAATTTCAATTAAGGATGTCAATGACAAAAAAGTGCAAGAGGCTAGAAGGTTTGTAGTGGAAGAAAATAACAAGAGTCATGGACATCGTTTCGTTTACAAGCTGTATCATGTGTCTTATTCATGGTTACTTAAATCTCGTTGAATTGGTGCGCCTTTCACATCAGAGACATTTGTGCCTTAAACCGAGCTCTTTGCAATAGCAAACTTATTAAAAACTCTTTGCTTGCTACAACATTTGCTTGACATAATTGGACCAAAGGACGTTATGGACGACCATAGCTCACTGTATTGGTCTCCAATCATGAAGTGTGACATCGGATCTTTGTGCATACCATATTCATTAACTATAACATGGCAAGAAATTTTTTATGTTTTGACTGGGAATGCCATATTCTGTTGTTCTTATATATCTTTAGTTACCTGTGATTAAAGCAAAGAAGTATAGACATGGTTTCCAACCAACCCTTCCTTTATAGTTAGTTCGACGAATGGGTTTTTGTTATCATTTTATCGTTAACCCTTCCGCTCGATTTTGTGTTATGATATCATACAGGGAATGAGAAGCGACCTTACTTGGACAAAATTATATACCGTTTGATAATTATTGTTGATAACAAAGATATATTGAATTATAAGCATTTTAAGTTCAAAAGTAACAAATTACTTGTACACTTTTACTTATAATCTTCATATTCTTTATATAGCGATAAGGAAGGGAGGGATAGAAAAGATACTCATAATATCATTATGACTATGCCATATTTCATTAATAAAAGAGAGTAATACATCCACAAACACACACATATATATTTCGAGAGAGAGAGAGGTTTTTATTATAAGTAGAGATAGCATTCTAGTAGTTGTATTGCTACTTGGGGACAAGGAACTCGAGAACTTCTTTAAAAGTTCTGCACCTTTGTAATAAAAGACCAAGGAATATCATCGTTATTTATAACTTCTATCACAATAATATAAATTCTGCGAGGACGACGTTCTCTAGTCATACCAACCAGACCGTTCACCACACGCTTGTAGATGAAACGATGTCCACTATTCTCGTTATTCTTTTCAACTACGAACCTTCCTGCATTCTGCACTACTAGGATATTGACATCCTTAATTGGTACTAAAGCATCTAAAGGCAACCCTTCCACACGGCTCATTCTAACACCTTTGGTAAATAGTTCCAAGAGACATTGTTAGGCCGATTTTGTTCATGAATACTTAAGAATTTGATATTTATAGTTGTAGTTGAACGCTACTTAAATTGATGAAGTGAAATCTTACAATAGAGTCTAATAAAGCGTTTGTCCATTAGAATAGGTTGGAATTAAATTCTTTATAGTTCGAGATAATAGTTGTATTCTTTAAGTCATTGAGACTAGTGTTACTAGTACTTGTTAGTATATTTGAGTATAAATATTAAAATGATTAGTTATTAAATATTGTTTGAATTAAAGCGTTTATAATTCAAATGATCTTCATAACCTAATTCATAAAAAAATAAATAAAATAATTAGGAAGCATTTATGTGCTAGATCAAAATAAGATGCATAAAAAGAACTTGCCGTAATTACTTTATTCATCGACCTTTAATCTTAAAAGTAACTTAAAATATTGCAATATTGTGATTCAATAGCCTATTATGAAATTAGGCCCGAACTAAAAAAATAATATTTTTAAAAGATGGAAAAATTCATAAGCCAACCAAAATATGTATTCAAAGATGAAGAATTCACAACAACAATCACAAACAATATTAATTAGCATCTTGTCTTTTGGTTTGTCACATTTTCAAACATGAACAAACCTCAATTTCGAGTCGGTGAGTATTATGGATCATAATCAACAGTACTTTGCAAGTAGCTTTGAGCATTCACAAAAGGTCGAAAGTTGAATTTCTTTAGAATGGTAACCAAATAACCGATGATTATTGTTGAATTTCCAAAAAAATACACCACAAATTTCATTTATAGATATAAATGTAACCATTGATATAAAACTCTGAGTATATAATTGCATCTTCACTAACAAACCCACCTCGGAGTGATCATCTTCACCAGAGGCTGCAAATTAATAAGCCTTTCCGGATTACTCAAAAGTGAACTTTTAAGACAAATGAAGCTATATTTGAGAAAGAAAAATCATGTTACATGTGTCTGGGATACCACGGAGCCACCAATGCAAGCAATCACTACCACCCGAAGTTTCTTTGATATTGTAGTTGGATCTATGGGACTCATCCCTCAGATGTGAAAGAATAGTTATATCCAACATTCTTACTTGTGTGCCTCTTACGGTACTCTCAACAAATGGATCGCTTGATCTATTCTACTCTACTTTACTTTCTCTTGATAACGGTGTGGTATTGACATAACTCATATTGCTGATAATCATCACTTACATCTTAAACCAAAGTATAGCAGTCGACTATCGTCAAGGACCCATTCACCATTTTCATTCCTACTGACTGGAAAAGTTTTATTACATTCATTTCTTTCTCCTTTCTAACTTCTTCATTCTCACATTAAACCTTTTTTTATTTAAAAGAAAAAATTAAACGTGAAAAGGGAGAAAGAAGGAAGAAGAAAAAAGAAAACCCTTAATTTTGAAAGCTTATCAAATACTCTTTGACCGATGTAAAGAAAGCTTGAGAATAATTTATTCTCACGTCCCTATTTGACACTTGTTGGATATATATCCGTCCTTCACATGTCGTATCATAATCATATCATATCATAAAAACTTCGTGGTTATATCCTTCCCTAATTTATCATAGCCTTAATGTCCTTAGACATATCATAGTTGTGTCGTTACCTGAACGTACCTTAGTCATAACGTTACAGGAACGTATCNCCTATCTTTCGAAAACATACTAAATAAAACTAAATAATTGGTTGAAAGAGGATATGAGATATAACTTAAGGCTAAATCTCTTTCCATGTAAGAATAACTCATTCTCATGTTCATCTTTACTACCATGTACTAAATTAAGGATTTTATTTCTCTTTGGTCAAAACCTTCCTTAAAGCACAAAATTGAAGTTGTAGTTAGTAAATTATAATTTTGACGTGCTAGTTTTCAAACTACTTTAAATGGGTGTAAAGAAAGCATGAGAATAACTTAGTGTCACTAATCTGACACATGTTGGGCATGTACTAAACACTTGTTAATACAATGGATGCATTACAAATTTATAATCCATCGTATCAGACACTTGACTTTGAATATATTTTGAGAGAGAAACGTACATTAACCTTTTTTTTTAAGTATACAAATATATAAACTTATTTATATGAATTTATTTCTAATATAAAATTGATAATTTTTTTGAAATAATTTTTTTTAATTAATGTATCATTGTCACATCGGTGTCCTAGTTTTTTAAGAATGACATGTTACTGTGAAGAACAGAAAAAGAAAACTGGAAAGATGAGAAGAATTGGAGAAATCTCTTATACAATTGAAGAATGACTAAATCAAATCTAATTCAAATAATTAGATCAAATCTAATCCAAATAACTCAATCAAATCTAATCCTAACAATCCCTCCCTTAAACTGAACACGAATAGTAATCAGTTTATATCTACGACCTCATACCAAACTTCCACCAGGTAACTTCATCAATTCCCATGTGCCATTTCTGTTTATTGCTTCAGATCCATGACTTGCCTCCATTTCTCACTCTTCAATGCTTTTTTAAAGTTTACAAAGTTTGCAGGTTCAGTAGGGGTAAACATGGCTGAGCTTCATCATCTTCTTTACAGAAAAACTTCTCTTATTGCATAGTCTCTCATCTAGACTGCTTCATCAACATCTTCACAAAAATCTTCTCCTATTGCATAGTCTCTCATCCAGACTGGTGATCTCTTATTCCTCGCCTTATTTGAGCTAGGACAGCTTGCTTCAGCCAAAGAGCCAGATGAAATATTTTCCTCTGCAGTATTTTCATTTGTCGCTTCTATATCATTATTTTCATCTGCCGCTTCTATATCATAGAGTCTGTAAACTTTTGACTCTTCACTAACACCCAGCAAAACATAACTCAAACTCTTATCATCTAGCTTAGTTCTCTGAGCTGCCTCCTCTTTTTGTCTCTGAATCAACTCGAGCTCACAATATTGTTCTTCTTTCCTTCGCTGCAGCTCCACAACTAATCGTCGCTGTGCTTTTTCTACCCTTCTTCTATTCTCTTCCAGCATTTTATCTAGCTCTTCTCTCTCTTTTCGTGCTTGTTCTTCTTTTTGTCTTGTAGCAGTAAGAGCGGCTTCTTTCTCTTTCTCAAGCTGCACATCAACATCATCAAACAACTTCGTGCGACCTTCCTCTATTCGTCTCTGTATTTCTAATTTAGTCTCTTCAGAGTTTAGCCTTTCTTCAACATTCTTCTGAATTAGTTCTTCCATCCTCCTAGTTGCATCTTCTTCTAACTTCTTCAACTCTGTTTCACGCCTTTTCTTCTCTTCTTCCTCTTTCTTAAGCTTCTCTATGGAATGATTCCGATCAGTGGATGCACGACTAGGACTGGAACTGGACGATTTGGGGAAAGGAGATAACGAGGAAGACCTACTTCTGCGTTGGCGGCTGAGGGAACTTGAACGGCTGCTTCTCCTAGAATTGGTAGTGGAATGATAGGGGGAAGAACTTGGGTCCCTTCTACTTCTCTGACTATGGCGATAGGAATTGGAGCGGTAAGTGTACGACAGAGACCTTGAACCACTTTTCCCCATAAGTTTCAATTGAGTTTGAACGGCTGCTACAGGCTGAGATATAGCATGCAATACGAACATTCGATTCAAAGACATCTTTGTCTCCATGATTAAGCCTCTCTCAGGATGAAACACCTTGCATGTTCCATTTTGAAACAAAAAGGTAACCCCTTTGCTTGCAATTTACCAATACTCAACAAATTGTTCCTCAGGTCTGGCACATAGAACACTCCTGTGATTATCATTATGATTCCATTCACTTCCAGCAGTACATTACCCTTTCCAGTTACAACCATGCTTGAGTTGTTGCCCAGCTTCACTGAATCTCTGAAACTTCCATCAAAATCTGAAAAATATTCCTTCTTCCCACACATATGATTGCTACATCCCGAGTCAAGGAACCACATATCTTCTCTATTGGCCTTATTCATATTCACGTAAGCCTCAGCGACATCTCTTCTTGACTCTCTGCATAGTTTGTCTCCTTCTCCTTGCTTTGACATTCCCATTGAAAATGTCCTAGCTTGTGACAGTTATAGCACTCCATTATGGCCTTGTTGAAGGTTTGTCTGCCTCGTCCCCTTCCTCTGCCTCTAAAGCTTCCACGACCTTGACTCCTTCCTCTAGAAAACGGCACAAGTGGACTCTCCATCGACATACTTTTATTATGACACACGTCGAAGACTGCTGCTTATAGTTTTAACTAGTTTAGGGCATGACTCTGATACCAAAATGTTAGGAACAAAAAAAGAAAACTGGAAAGAGCATGGCTCTGATACCAANCAGAAGAATTGGAAGAAATCTCTCATCCAATTGAAGAATGACTAAATCAAATCTAATTCAAATAACTAGATTAAATCTAATCCAAATAACTCAATCAAATCTAATCCTAATAGTTACCATATCTATTTGGTATCATATTTATGTCTTCTATCTATATCTCATTTTTATTTTTGTAACTATGAGAGATTTTTCTTTTATAAATAGATATTTTCACGAAAATAAGTTTAATTTATGTTGAGATGGAGAATAAAAATTGACACTTAAGGACGATGATACTTGGGACTTTGATTCCTCTTAGTGCGAAGCTTGCATCTTGCAATTACTTGGGTAGAGAATGTGTTTCACTTAAAATTCACTCAAGAGAAAATAATCAAATAACGAACCATATTTGAGAGAGGATAACTTTTTTTTTTTTTAATCTTTGAGAAATAAGAAAGAATAAAAATTAGAACATGACATGAATGACATCTTCTTGAATCTTTGTTTTGTTCTCCTAGATGTATATAAAAAGAAAAAAAAATCTTGTATATTTTTAGATATAATTTAAGATTACCTATTTAATAAAACTTCATCCAAACTTCTCCTCATAAATTTAATTATTATTTGTACACGATTGTTAATATGTAAGAAAATACACGTACAAAATGTTTATACAATTGGTAATTCAGTAGTCTTGTTTGTTTGACTAAAACAATGCAACCATTGTCCAAACTAAAGAATTTGATTCGAAGCTATCTCCTAATAGAGGGAGGCTCAATTAGACTTTGTTGTAAGATTCGACCATATCAATTTCAATAGCGTTCTCCAACTATAAATATTGAACTCCAAAGTATTCACGAGCAAAGTAAGTTTGTTGAAACTATCTATAAAAGTGTTCCAAAGTGAGTCGTGGAGAAGATTTGCCTTAAAATCTAGTTCCAATTAAGGATGTCAATGATGAAGAAGTGCAAGCTGTTGGAAGGTTTGCCGTGGAAAATTTCAGAGGTGATAGATATAATTTAATTTACAAGCGTGTGGTGAATGGTCTTTTCAGTCCTCCATAGGCTTTGACCCCAAATTTTATATTATTGTGATAGAAGCTATAAATGACAATAACATTCATTGGTCAGATATTGCAATTGTGAAGAAGTTCCGTCATATGCATCGGACGCTACCGCCATCCTATAAGCTCTTATCTTTTGAGGAATTCATCAAATTCCCTCTCCACAAGTAGCAGTATAACTACTAGATTGTTTTCTTTACTTAGAATAAGTCCTCCCTCTATATGTGCTTGTGGGACATTACTCTCTTTTATCTATAAAAATGGCATAGCCATAATGATATAATAATCCTTATATAAGTAATGATATAATAATGCTTATATAAGTAACTTTCTCAGCATCCCCACAATCATTGCATCACAAAACCCTAAATTTCCGGTCATCAATAATAGTGAAAATAAGGAAATATTGCTACCCAACATGTCATGAATAACGAAAAATTGAAAAGAAATAATATAACTTTCTGAGCATCCCCACAATCATTGCATCACAAAATAACCCTAAATTTCCGGTCATCAATAATAGTGAAAATAAGGAAATATTGCTACCCAACATGTCATGAATAACGAAAAATTGAAAATAATAATCCTTATATAAGTAATGATATAATAATCCTTATATAAGTAACTTTCTCAGCATCCCCACAATCATTACATCACAAAACCCTAAATTTCCGGTCATCAATAATAGTGAAAATAAGGAAATATT
>NC_036651.1:4925508-4927104 GCF_002806865.2 Cucurbita pepo subsp. pepo | reverse complement strand
CGTCA
This sequence comes from Cucurbita pepo subsp. pepo, assembly GCF_002806865.2. NCBI lineage: Eukaryota > Viridiplantae > Streptophyta > Magnoliopsida > Cucurbitales > Cucurbitaceae > Cucurbita > Cucurbita pepo. Next base: position 4,927,099 of record NC_036651.1, on the reverse strand, counting down.
TAAAACCCTAAATTTCCCATCGCTACATCCTCACAATTCTTGCATCAATTCTTGCATCATAAAACCCTAAATTTCCCACCCCACAATTCAATAATAGTGAAAATGAAGAAAATCTAGAGATGCATGGTATCGATCCCCATACCTCTCACATGCACAGCGAGTGCTCTACCATCTAAGCTATATCCCCACAAGTCTTATGTCACAAAGTCCTAAACATCTCATCATCAGTAATAGTGAAAATGAAAAACTATCCCGGCTCATTATGTCCTAAATAAGAAAAAATTGAAAAGAAATAATATATTTAATAATCGATTCAATTGGAGATGCAAGGTATTGATCCCCGTATTTTCCACATGGGAAATGAACGCTCTACCATTTGAACTACATCCCCACGATTCTTACATCAAAAAACCCTAAACCTCCCGTCATCAATAATTGTAAAAATGAAAAAAATATCTACGCTCATTCATTATTTCATAAATAAGGAAAGATGGAGTAATATATTTAGTGATAATGAAAAAATATCTCCGCTCATTATTTCATAAGTTTAGTGATCGATTCATTTGGAGATGCAAGGTATCAATCTCCGTACTTTCCACATTGAAAGCGAGCGCTCTACCATCTGAGCTACATCCCCACAATTCTTACATTAAAAAATCCTAAACCTCCCGTCATCAGTAATTGTGAAAATTAAAAATATCTCCGCTCATTATTCCATAAATAAGGAAAGATGTAATAGAAATAAAGTATTAATAACATTGTTTACATATGTGTCACTTGTGTTATTTTAATGTATTTATTTACTTGGTAAATGTCTTTCATACTACAATCTCTTGAAGGGGCATTTTGAGAATCGAACTTTCATACCACTAGACCAAATGCCCTTGTTATACCACNGTGGTAGTTATAAAATGTCCTTGGACGTTAAAGAGTGAACGTTAACTATATAAGACAATACTGGATCAACGTTATAGTGTCAAGATATGGTGAGGAGGAAAAGAGTGGTCATGAGATATCTGGCTAGCCTAAGGAAAATAGAGAGTTGTCGTTGCACAGGGCGAGACCTCTAATCCATGAAATTTTGGTACTAGAAATGAAGAAACTGGAGATGGTCCCCAAACGTCTGTATGGACGATTTCCAATCGCACTTTCTTTGGTTCCCTGGCAGCGTCAACCAGATTAACCCTACGGCGTGACAATCCTTAAGCTTCCACTCCTCCGTGGTCATGGTATCCAGCTTCACCCCCAAAATGGGTTCCTGAATATCTTTCTCGTACAGATAATCTTCAATCTGCATCTTCTAGAAACTGATATCCAATCCATCAAACTTTTCAATTCAAGTCTTTGAACTTTCCATCTTCACAGATCGTGGTGAATCTCTCCTCGCTCTGATACCAGTTATTACAATCACACAATAACGCACACACTTGATCTAAATGAACACAAAGAACGTGATAGAGAAAATGTAAGAAGAAATATTGACTAATGGTTTTGTATTAATGACTTCTGGTATGCAAAGAGAGGATATGGAGAATGAGAAATGTACATTTAGGAAGCACTGACTAATGGGTATACATATGATTTCAGTTTA
>NC_036651.1:4922303-4923055 GCF_002806865.2 Cucurbita pepo subsp. pepo | reverse complement strand
CCCCCCCGGAGCAAATGGATCCACCCAATTGATGAACACTCAAACCAAACTCGCCCATTCTTTTTGGCACACGGACGCGAGAACCAATCCGAGTAATCTACAGTGGGGAGACCCCTTAAAGTAACAAGCAAGAATGGCTAGGCTGATAGCAGGGTTAAAGGAAAGGCGAGTATGAAAAGACGTATCGCATAACCGTCCCTATAAGCAGCTTCATTCTTTCTTGATCTATGAACCAACTTTATGTAAAAATCAGTCTTTCGACTGAAAGTGTGACTGTTGGGTATAGATAAGCAGGACCTCTTGGTTTGAAGAAAACCGGAGATGTTGGTTAAGAAAGCAAGTACAAGACGGAAAAAATGCACATACAAATTGATTGACATGATTCCTCTCCCTCTCTCTTTGGCTAGTTGGCTAGTTGCATGATAAGTGGAAAAGCATACCAGGTAGGAAAAGAATGGCTGCTCGATCTCCTGTAAGGCACACCCTCAACGGCGAGCTCACCAGGCAATGCTATAAGTCTGATAGAAGTCCAAGATTTCGTCTACTACGGACCAGGAAGCTCTTGGAGGAGCTAACATGAAATGAGAAATACATTCGATTACGGCAACTAATAGATAGCAAACTTTTTGGTAGAAACTGAATGATCCCTTGGCTCGGGCAAGAAAAGGAAAAGGTAGTCGTACTTCTACCTTTTCCGTCGGACGATAGAAAAGTTTGAGCTGAAAGATTGAATCACACCTGGTAAGAAAGGC
>NC_036651.1:4914820-4921871 GCF_002806865.2 Cucurbita pepo subsp. pepo | reverse complement strand
AATTTTAGATAAGCAAGGGAAATTATTGACCAATAATAATCCTAATTAAATAATTGAATATTTTAATAAAATATAATAAAATTACTAATTAATTTAGATAAGCATATAAGAAATAAATATTAGGATTAGGGTTTAGTTTGTGTTTCATTGCAGCTCCAATCGTCTTGGCCGATCCCTACTTGTGCGATCCCTACTTGTGCTGGCTGAGGTAATCTTCTCCTATTTCTCTTCACTTCTCCGATTTTCTTTGATTCTTAGATTGATTTTGATTAGTGAGTTGTTTCATTACAATTCATTATTTCATTGTTTTTTTTTATTAGATTTTGAACTCGATTCAATACGTTAATCTTCAAATGACACCTACCTACTGTCCAAGCAAACCAACCAAATAATCCCTATGACTTAGATTATGACTCAGATGACGACGAATTGACTCCGGAAGAATTGAGGCGATACAATGAAGCCGCACTTGCGTCCGACGACGTACTATTCTTTTCAATTCTCCTTACTAGTTTCCTACTTTTATTCTCACAATATTATTTTGTAATATTATCATATGCCACAGGGTTTTGATGTACCCACCTTACGGGATAGTTCTGAAGTTGGTCTCATTGTACCTGTAATAGAGCAATTACTATCTACACCATATCTTCGAGAATTAGCGCAGAAGGCTATTAGTGAGTACAATATCGAAAATGTATGTATATATGTAACTTTGCATTTGTATTTTCTTCTATCAATAACTTTCCTAACCTCTTATTAAACCTTCCTAATGTATGTATGTAACTTTGCATTTGTATTTTCTTCTATCAATAACCTTCCTAACCTCTTATTAAACCTTCCTAACTTTGCATTTGTATTTTCTTCTAGAAAAATTACTCGAACACACTAAACTCAATCACCCATTTTCAAAATCCAGATGCAAGCACTCCTTGCAGATGCACCTCCTCGTCCTAGCATCGCCTTCACCTATGTCCTTTCAAAATCTAGATGCAAGCACTCCTTGCAGATGCACCTCCTCGTCCTAGCATCGCCTTCACCTATGTCCCTCGCCACAATCTTTGCCCTGGGCATTGCTTATGCATCTCCTTGCCGCCAGTCCTCGAGTCCTCGCACGTGCCCACGTTATTATCCACACTCCTTGCATTCGACCATTGCCTTTAGACATAGACGCATCTCTTCACCCTCGCCCTCATTGACAACTCGACAGCCCAAAAATAGTGACAACTCGTATACACTCCTAATTAAAGTGTATGTATGAATTTCTTGTTCCAAACTAACCAAACTTTTATTTAACCTAAATGAAATGGAATGTACAATAAATACTAAGAAGAAAGGACTTATAATTTTATTAAGATAAAATAGGGCATATTATATATAGCAAAAATATCTTGCAATTTGGTTATTAAAAAAAAAAAAGCATTAGATGCGGGATGGGCCAGACAACCTTGTATAGAGACGCCTTGGGTAAGGGCTTAGAATGCGTGCTTATGCAGAAGCGTAAGACAATAGCTTACGCTTTTAGGCAACTCAACGAGTACGGACGAAATTACCTTACCCATGACCTTGAATTAGCAGCAACAATGTTTGCCTTGGAGACGTGGCAACATTACGAGCATGGAGAAAAATCGACATTTAAGGCGAAACTTCTTGAAATGTAAGTTAAGACGAGATTTAAAGGAAAATAAAAAAAGAAGACAGAAATCCAATGGAGTACCAGAATGGTAGAATACGCTGGAAAGTCTACTTGAGGTAACAATATGGATGTTCGGCTCCGACAGGTCCTGGAACTTAGGGCTCCGATCCTTGACAGCAGCGGCGGAAGAATGAGGTGAATTTTCTAAGGAAGATGAACGGCTTCTATGAGCAAAATCGATAAACAGAGCGAGAAAAATAAGAGAAAATAGATGGAAATGGCTCTGGATGTCACAACATTTGATAAATATATATACTGCAATGCAGGTAACAAGCCAACGAATCCGGATGAATTCGTTTATTTTAATACCAACCATAAAAATATTCCTTTTTTTCTCTTCTTTTATTCACAAACTAATAAAAATATCATTTAATATCAAACATATTCAATATTTGAAAATAGAATACCTTTAGATATTTTATTTTAGAAATACTTAACTTAAAAAAATATTTTATAAATTTCAAATATTCTACTAACCCGAGGACAGGACCCCTCGTCATGGTTGCCTTCAGATCTTCAAAGGCCATTTGACATTTATTTGACTACGACCAAGGGTGGTCTTTCTTCAGGAGCTCTGTTAATGGGCCATTTGACATTTATTTGACCACGACCAAGGGTGGTCTTTCTTCAGGAGCTCTGTTAATCGGGCGGCTCGCCGTGAAAACCCTTCGACGAATCGCCTATAGTAGTTTGCTAATCCTAGGAAGGATCGCACATCGGATACGGAAGTAGGAATTTTCCACTCTTGGATAGCTTTTATCTTGTCGCTATCCATGCCGATTTGTCTACAACTGATGACATGTCCAAGGAAGTTGATGCATGTTTGTGCGAAGACACATTTTTCTTTCTTGACGTACAACTGATTCTACGGCAGCTTGTCAAACACCAGCTTCAAGTGCACCTTGTGTTCCTCTAGGGTTGTGCTGTATACAACTATGTCGTCGAAGTATACTATGACGAACTGATCCAAGTATTCGTAGAAAACCCGGTTCATTAACGTGCAAAACGTAGCTGGGACGTTTGTCAAGCCAAAGGGCATTACCAGGAACTCAAAGGCCCCATATCTTGTTATGCACGTCGTCTTGGACTCGTCCCCTTCGGCAATACGTACTTGGTACTACCCTGATCGTAAGTTCAACTTCGTGAAGTACTTGGCCCCGTGAAGTTGGTCGAACAAGTCGGATATTATTGGCAGAGGATATTTGTTGCGTACAGTCACTTTGTTTAAGGCTCTATAGTCTATGCACAGACGCAACGTTCCATCCTTCTTCTTCTGGAACAGTATGGGGGCTCCATAAGGTGCCTTTGCCAGGCGAATGAATCCCGCCTTCAGCAACTCATCCAGTTGTTTCCTCAATTCGACTAGCTCGGGCGGAGCCATCCGGTATGCGTTCTTTGCTGGCGGTTTAACCCCGGGGAGAAGTTCGATTTCATTGTCAATGCCTCGATGAGGTGGTAGTATTTGGGGTAGACTCTCTGGCATTATGTCGGTATAGCTGTTTAGTACTTCCTTGATTTCCTCTGGGACAGTCTCTTCGGTGGTTGCTTCTTCCATCAGTGGTATGGCCATGAATGTAGGTTCCTCTCGCGCGAGTTCCCTTTTCAGCTGTATGGCCGAGATCATTCGAAGATTATCTTGTTGCTTGATGCTTGCAGGTATTACTGTGGGGTGCGGTCGGTGATCACCAAGCATTTGGCCAGTGGCATTGGGATGACCTTGTGTTCTAGGAGGAACTCCATCCTAAGTACCACGTCGAAGTCGTCCATGCGAACCACGACAAGGTCTAGCTCTCCAGTCCAATCCCCTATTTTGAAGGGGACTCCTTTGGAAACTCCCACAATAGGCAAGACCTCGGAGTTGACAGCTTTCATCTTTCCCGGGTCCTTTCCTATGGTGAGTCCCAATCTTCGGGCTTCTTGATCGGCAATGAAGTTGTGGGTTTCTCCAGAGTCTATCAGAGTGCTCTTGCTCGGTCGAGAATTTATTGTTGCATCTACGAACATGAGCCCTTTCTCTATTATCTCCTTCGGTTCGACTTTCCGTTGGAGGGCTGACAAGAATTTGAGTGCGCCCATTCGGGGGTTGTCGTGATCTTCCTTCTTGTCTAGCATAGTCTCGACCCTTGCCTCATTGCTCTCTTGAATTGACACTTGGAGAACAGTGAGAGAGGCCCGATGAGGACAGTAGGATACCTTGTGGGGGCCTTTACACAGNGCTGGCGGTTTAACCCCGGGGAGAAGTTCGATTTCATGGTCAATGCCTCGACGAGGTGGTAGTGTTTGGGGTAGACTCTCTGGCATTATGTCGGTATAGCTATTTAGTACTTCCTTGATTTCATCTGGGACAGTCTCTTCGGTGGTCGCTTCTTCCATCAGTGGTATGACCATGAATGTAGGTTCCTCTCGCGCGAGTCCCCTTTTCAGCTGTATGACCGAGATCATTCGAAGATTACCCGGTTGCTTGATGCTTGCAGGTATTACTGTGGGGTTGCGGTCGGTGATCACCAAGCATTTGGCCAGTGGCATTGGGATGACCTTGTGCTCTAGGAGGAACTCCATCCCAAGTACCACGTCGAAGTCGTCCATGCGAACCACGACAAGGTCTAGCTCTCCAGTCCAATCCCCTATTTTGAAGGGGACTCCTTTGGAAACTCCCACAATAGGCAAGGCCTCGGAGTTGACAGCTTTCATCTTCCCCGGGTCCTTTCCTATGGTGAGTCCCAATCTTCGGGCCTCTTGATCGGCAATGAAGTTGTGGGTTGCTCCAGAGTCTATCAGAGTGCTCTTGCTCGGTCGAGAATTTATTGTTGCATCTACAAACATGAGCCCTTTCTCTATTATCTCCTTCGGTTCGACTTTCCGTTGGAGGGCTGACAAGAATTTGAGTGCGCCCATTCGGGGGTTGTCGTGATCTTCTTTCTTGTCTAGCATAGTCTCGACCCTTGCCTCATTGCTCTCTTGAATGGACACTTGGAGTGCAGTGAGAGAGGCCCGATGAGGACAGTAGGATACCTTGTGGGGGCCTTTACACAGTATGCATTGCAAAGGCGTCGTCGGGTGGTTCTTTTTATGGTAAATAAATTACGGTAGAGAGAAGAAAAAAGAATAGAATTACGGTAGAGAGAAGAAAAAAGAATAGAATTACGGTACAGAGAAGAAAAAAGAATAGAATTACGATAGAGAGAAGAAAAAAGAATATAAGTTATTTTGGAGTTTTTATTACGGTAGAGAGAAGAAAAAAGAATATAAGTTATTTTGGATTTTTTATTTTCTAGTGTAAGTTTTAGTTTGATAGTTCCATTTGAGTCATATATTACACAAGTAAATGATATTAAGAGCATTATCATAAATGATAATATACTAGGTTGAGACATATATAGTGGAGTACACAAGTAAGTATTGAGACATATATAGTGGAGTACACAAGTAAATGATATTAAAAGAGCATTATCATTAAATGATAATACACTAGGTTGAGACATAGATCGTGGAGTACACAAGTAAATGATATTAAATTATAATACACTAAGTTGTATTGGACATTTCGAGAATTGAACTCGAGAACTCTTACACCCTAAGAGAGAATCATACAACTAGACCAAATGCCCTTTCTAAAAAAAACACAACATTTTTAACTCCTACTCAATATATTTTTTCTCTCAAATTTGAAATCTATTTTCTTGAGTGGTTGTTGGACTATAAAACAAAAAGTTGATGGTCTAGTATTTTACTTGTAAGTAAGGCTTGTAATATTGAATTGTTCTAATATGCAAGTGTTATCAAATAAACTACAACCCAACAAATGAATCAAACTAATCACTTTGGGTTGGGTTGGATTTATTCGGCTCAGTTCATCAGTTTGTTTGATTTAATTCTTCTATTTTGCTTCGTATGACAAGAAAATGAAGTTGTATTGAATGTACCATAGTTTGATTTATGACAAACTCATATGAAATATAATTGCATTAATAGTACTAAGAGTTGGAGTCTATAAATATTTCATGAACTTAAGTGCAACTCATGCTTCACTAAAGACGAGATAAACTTTAGTTAAGTAACTGGAACTTTAAATTACTTCATGTGGAGCTTCAATTACTCTATGTTAGCTACTATCTTTAGGGTTTACTAATTAGACACGCGTTCTTTGATTTAGGGGATTGTTTTATGTAATTTTCAACTACAACTTATGTTTTCAAATTTTTAGGTCATAATTTAGGTAGTGGTTGCATATTATGGATGAACACTAGAGTTTCTATCCCGTTCACCACAACTACTCTAGTTTTTGTTTGAAGGCTATAATTGTCATCTATGTTGTATGGCAATAAAATTTGTTTAGATGAAATTTTAGTTAAAGTTGCATATTTTACTTCTTGCGAGTAAAAAATTTGTTTCTTAGCATAATATGAATTTAGTTGCAGAGTTATTAGGAATAAGATGGAGAAAGAAATTTTCTTTAAAATAATAAACAGACCAAAGTTCATCTTTGTTGTTGTCTGATTGTGATTTTGCAAAAAGCTTAACTAATATGAAATATCAAGGTAAATCAAGAATATATATTCACACGTCATTCAAGATGACAATAAAATGGAGTTAAATTGAACGCAGTTGTAGTTTCATGTCTAGCATAATTGTATTAATGATATTAAAGAGAACTTCGTGTTTTATTAGAAGAGACCAACTTCCTTTAAGGTACTAGGAGTTTAAACTACTTCCATTGTAATTTCAATCACTCCACAATGATTACAAATTTAGGGTTGGCTAATTGGACATCAATTATCAACTTTAGGTTATAATTGAGGTAGTAGCCATTATAATATTAATGAGTATAAGAGTTACAATTCTTTCATGGACCATATGTGTTAAAGTTAAATGAATATATATATATATATTATGTATGTCGAGGTTTGGGTAAAGCACAAAGTAGTAAGGAACACCATTGTCAACTCTAGAGCCACCCACAACTCATGATGGAGACCGATGCAAAATATTTTAACATCCTTTGGCATCAAGATACAAGAAAGATGAATGTCGTCAAATTGGAAGCTTTACCTATCTCAAGAGTCACAATGAGAACTCTAATCAAGCTGGAGCCTTGGACTAGGCAAATTGTGTAGTGATAGTTGAAATGGATGACTTCGACGTCGTGTCAGGATTGAACGTCCTGCTGAAACACAAAGTCATTTACATGCCCCTAGCAAAATGTCTAGTAATAATGGAGTCTAACCCGATGATTATTCAGAAAAACATCCATCAACCAAGAAGGTTGAAAATAATGTCGATACTACAGTTGAAAAAGAATCATAGCCATGATGAATCTACGCTTGCTGCTACTGTTGTAATTGAAAAGGGGAGCTC
>NC_036651.1:4899467-4912149 GCF_002806865.2 Cucurbita pepo subsp. pepo | reverse complement strand
GGAAAAAAAAAATCAAGAAAAGAGGGAGAGTGAAGTTAGGGTTTGTGAAGGAAGAACAAAGAGGAAGTAGGGATAACGGGGTTTGTTTCAATCCAGCCTAGAAGATCGAAATCGATTGGGAATTCCCCGAGTGGTGAAAACTGAATATAATTGAGGAAGATCGGGTTTCGAATTGTTCGTTTCCGCCAAGAATCGTTCAAGAACTCGAGATAAGTCCATGGGTATTTAGTCTTGGGTTATTCTTTTTTAAGATTTGAGAGTTGTAGATGTCTTTAGGAACTGATTCCTGAGTGTGTTGTTCTAGGAGAGGAAGCATTGCGGATTTCTTGTTCATATTTGGTGGAAAACGTGTAGGAATCGAAGTTCTTTGAGATTTCAAAGCTCAATAAGGACTTGTAGTTTTTCGAAAGTTTGAACGCGTTGATTAGATTGTGTTGGGCTAAAAAGTACTTTCGGAGCGCTGGATATGTGGTCTACAACTTTCGTGAAGAAGCCTAATCATTTCGGATTACGAATTAGAAAATATCAATATCCAAAAAATAAAGTTTGAAAATCGAAAAAACATAAAGCACTCCCTAGATTCTGGGCTTGTGCAGGCGAACGACGAATAAGTTGCACGAACATGTCAAGCAGTCGGTCGGAGAACGCGTCTAAATCAACCAAGAACATGTATCGTGTTAGGTTATGGAGTCTTTTGATTATTTATAGGTTACTCCGTTCTTAGCACAGTAAGGGTATATAAATGACATATACAATAAATGGTGAAGTATAGTAAATGGTCATAAATAGTAAACAATTTGTATAGTAAATGTAGTGTAAAACTATATATACAGTTGATAATTAATATATATATAGTAGATGACTATATTTGGTAAAGTTATATAAATTAAACCGAACCATATATATACTCCTTAGGCAGTGATGTAAAGATATACTTTCTACGTTATATGTCTTTACTGGTACTCTACATACTTGAAGTCATCAATATAAACCTCTATTCAATATTCTTCCTTACAGTTTTTCTATCTTGTTCGTTGTGTTCATCTAGATCGAGTGTGTGTTGTTGTGCAATCCTAACATATCGTCCTACTTCTTGATAAACATGTCGGACAATCTGTGGAGACGAGTCACTCAGACCCTACCCGATTCAAGCCCCATTCTCTCGACCCGCGATCAAACCCAACAACCCGTGCCTGACTCGAGTTGCCCCTAATCGGTTCTTAAGCTCCACGTGTTGCATCCACATAATTCGAGGGTATGTTGCATTTGCTGGGTTTTGAAGTGGGGTTCTGCCCGCACGCTGAATGTGCATGGAGCCTTGCGCATTTCGTTGGCGCATGCGGCCCGTGGAGTCCCTATTTTTTTGCGAGTTTGTCAGTTTTTTATCTCGATTTCAATACTAACCCTAAATTTAATGTGAATTAGGTTCCCTTAGAGAAATTAACGTATTTTTGGAGGTCTCCTTGGCTAGAAATTGTACTTGGGATGACACGCGATGAACTTGGAAGTAACCACATGGATTTCTAAGTAGTGCTTGAAGGGATCACTTTGATTTGCCTGCATGCTAGGAAAAAAAACCCTATGGTTAGCTCGGTATGACCTGTACCTTGGAATATTAGTGAACTGTGTGACTATATGCTCTTCTATTTGGATATTGGTGAATTGAACCTCACATGTCGTATTATGCGTTTTTATACTGCTTGCACATTGTCATACTAGATTGGAGGATGAGATCTTTTGTATTTGCACTTCAGGTGCTTGGTTGATGTTATTGCCCCGTTTAGCATGTGTATAATTGCTTGCATGGTTGATTGTACATCATCTCCCGGTGATTGAATGTTTAATTCTCCCTGTAGAGGACTAGCAGTAGAAACGACCTAAGACTAGGGTTTGTTTCTAGTTCGACTAGTCTACGACCTAGGACGGAATGCCTTCAATGGACGAGCGCTATGGAATTGTGAGAGATGATCAGTGGGTGAGACCACATGCACCCAACCGATCCAGCTTAGGATGTTGAAATCGCGTAATCCTAAAGACATTGAACTATGTCAACACTGTCAAACTACCCTAGAGACCTAGACGTTCAATACAGCTGGTATATATAGAGGGTAGCACCCCCGACCTTGGACGACTTTATGGCCTGTAGGATGGGTTCGCCAGCTACTTTCTATGGATGACGAGCAGGTTAGCATTCACTATGTTGTCCCCACCTCGTTGTGAGAGTGTTCTTGAGGTAGCACCTCAACTCCAAAAACTGAATACGGTTGCGAAGGCTAACTAGCTGCATGAGTATGTGCACAACAAGAACGACACACCTAGATCCTATTGATAGCCCGTTGTAACCCGCTAGGTCAAGGATGTAATGAGAGCCTACGAGTAGTTTGCTTACTGTGTACATTTCTATATACTCATCTCGTTTTACATTCCCTTTTTCAAGTCCATGATGGTGCTGGTGGTGGCGAGGGGTGCTCGGTGACACAATCGCGCTTTCGAAGGCAGCGGACTAGCGATTACTACGGAGAAAAAGTCAAAGCTAGTCCTTTCAAAAATATCCCAGAAGGACTAGACNGAAACATCCTCCGTTAGAAGAGGTCGAATTCGACAACTACTACGGAGAAAAAGTCAAAGCTAGTCCTTTCAAAAATATCCCAGAAGGACTAGACAAGGGTAATCCGACCCTAAAGGATATCAAGAATATCCAACATCAAAACAATACTCAAATAAGATTTTATCCACGATCGGACCTCAACTTGAGAGTATCGAGGGAAAAATCTCAAAGAAATCAGGTACTCAGCAGGAACAGGCAAGCAGCTCTGTACCAAAGGTTGATGAGTCAATACCAATACTCAGACCGGCAAATCTCAAAATATTTACAAAAAGGATTTCAAAAGAGGAGGCTACAATGGCGAAAATAGAAGAAAAATTGGACAGGATACTAAATCCCGCCATGACGCCTCAAGATTCATCTGTCAATGTCGTTAACAATGATGGCAAAAACCAAGAATCCGAAGACAAGATTGCAAATGAGGTAGAAGAACCTTTCTACAATCGAATTGAAAGAATCTCTAGAAGGAGTCAAAATAATACCAGTAATCAGAAAAACTGGTATCCTTAACCGTCTTTTGCAGATATCCAGTTCGAAGAAAAGACACTACAAACTCAAGCTCATTACGATGGTCTAGCAATCTATGAATGGAATATCGATGGATTGTCTGACTATCTGATAATGAATGTTGTCAATGAGATGATGATGGCCGCAGGCGCGTATAAATTATAGGGCCATAAATCCGACCATCAGATAGCTCAAGTTTTAGTAACCGGATTTACCAGGCAACTCAAAGACTGGTGGGACAAATATCTCGACGAAACAACTAGGACCGAAGTACAACATGAAAGGGTAGAGGATGCTGTCAACACCCTCATATATACCCTCATAGAATTCTTCGTCGGTGACCCTCCGAAATACCAAGAGAGATCCGCGGAGATACTCATGAATCTGAAATGCCCTACATTAGGTGATTTCAGGTGGTACAAAGACATGTACTTCAGCAAAGTTCTTATTAGAACAGATAGTTCGTTGGAATTCTGGAAAGAGAATTTTGTCAATGAACTACCAAAACACTTCTCAAGGAGGATCAAAGATGGTCTTAAGACAAAGTATAATGGGACAATTCCATGGCAAACTTTGTCATACGGATCCATAGCATCCTTCATCATAGAAGAAGGACTCAGACTTTGTAATGAGTCAAAGATTCAAAACAAGCTCAATTCTTCGGTATCAAACAGAAAAGAGCTTGGAAGATTTTGCGATCAATATGGATGCAAGGGGATAGAAGCTCCCTCAACCTCCAGACGAAAGAAGTTTAAGACGCATCCAAAACCTTATCATTCATACAGGCCTAGAGAAACATATCGGAATAAACCTGTGCAGTCTCAAAAGCCAACGTATTCAAGAAGGAAGTATACTCCTACAAAACCCCATAAAGGAAAGAAAAGGCAAACTTGCTTCAAATGTCGAGAAGAAGGACATTATGCTAATAAGTGTCCAATTAGAGGAAAGATCAATGAGTTGGAAATAGATCAAGAGCTGAAAAATCAGCTACTACGACTAGCGCTAACCGACTCAGAACAATCTAGCAAGGGAGAAATCCTCGAACTCCAAGAAGAATCCGATTCATATTCTAACACAGAATACGAATCAGAACAAGAAGGAAAAAGGACGTGCGAAGGATGCATAAATGTCCTTACAAAGGATCAAGAAATTCTACTCGAAGTAGTAGAAAAAGTTCAAGATCCAAAAATTCAACAGAAAATTGCTCAACGACTTAGAGATGCCATGACAATCTCTAAGCCACCTGAAAGGGAAGAAAGAAATCCCTACAGACTTCAATCTGTTCTCCAAAGATTTGAAAAACCGAGGGAACTCACTACTCAAGATTTACAAAGAGAGATTAATAATCTCAAACAAGAGGTACAGGCGTTAAGATCTGAAACTAGGTCAGAATCTTATATGCTTCGTCAAGAAATTCTCAATCTTCAGGAAAGGCTGCCCGAACAAAGGGAAACGGCCCAACCGAACCTGGACGAAGAAGATTTTCAAAGTTCCTTCGTTGGAGCCATCACCACTTCTCAATATCAAAAATGGTACGCTCTCGTTACCTTAAAAATTTATGATTTCAAAATCACACTAAAGGCTCTCATAGATACTGGAGCCGATCAAAATTGCATTCAAGAAGGCCTAATACCTACAAAGTATTTTGAAAAAACTACTGGGGTCTTAGAGGTGCAAACAACAACAAACTCAAAATTAATTACAAACTATCAAAAGTTCATGTTTGCAATGATGGAATTTGCTTCGTAAATTTCTTCATTTTAGTAAAGGACTTAGGACAAGAGTTAATCCTAGGTACTCCTTTCATTACTCAATTATATCCTTTTAAAATAGTTGAAAAGGGGTTAGAATCAAAGGCCTTAGTAAAAAAGATAAAATTTAACTTTCTTTCCCGTAAGGATTAGTGAAATAAATAACCTTCAAAAGAATACAATTATTCAATCAATAAATGTATTAAATTATAAAGAAAAACAAATTTCTTTTTTAAAAGAAGAAATTTCATTCAAAAGGATAGAAGAACAGATTCAAAATAAGACTGTCCCGTCTAAAAGCAAAACTTTTTAAACTCAAATAGAAAGGGAAATTTGTTCAACTATCCNAACTTCGAGGAGAAAAATATTCCTACGAAGGCCCGACCTATTCAAATGAATAGAGAATTACTAACATTGTGCAAAGCAGAAATCAATGATCTTTTACAGAAGGGTCTTATTAGACCGTCAAAGAGCCCCTGGTCATGTGCGGCTTTTTACATCAACAACCAGGCAGAAAAGGAATGTGGAGTCCTACGACTGGTAATAAACTACAAACCCTTAAATAAGGTTTTGGAATGGATTAGATATCCAATTCCAAATAAATCAGATTTAATGCAAAGAATTTCAAATGCAAAAATAATTTCAAAATTTGATATGAAATTAGGATTTTGGCAAATCCAGATCTCAGAAAAAGACAAGTACAAAACGGCTTTCAATGTCCCTTTCGGACAATACGAATGGAATGTTATGCCATTTGGGATAAAAAAACGCTCCATCCAAATTTCAAAAGATTATGAATGATATTTTCAATCCTTTTCAAGACTTTTCAATTGTTTATATTGACGATGTTCTGATTTTTTCTCAAAACATCGATCAACACTTTAAGCATCTTCAAACATTTTTTACGGCAGTCAAAAGAAGCGGTTTAGTTGTGTCTAAACCAAAAATTAAACTTTTTCAAACAAAAATCCGTTTTCTTGGATTTGAAATTTATTTGGGTCTAATTAAACCCATTCAAAGGTCCATGGAGTCTGCCTCAAATTTTTTGGACCAAATTACAGATAAAACCCAACTACAAAGATTTTTGAGATGTCTCAATTATGTGTCTGATTTCCTTCAAAATATGAGACCCATTTGCAAGCCACTTTATGAAAGGCTAAAAAAGAATCCAAAGCCGTGGACAGAAGAACACATCAAAACAGTCCAAAAAATCAAATCCTTTGTCAAGTCAATTCCGTGTTTATCGCTGATAAACCCAAGGGCTAGTTTAATAGTGGAGACCGACGCATCCGATATTGGATATGGAGGAATCCTGAAACAGTCCCTTGACAAGAAAGAATCCATTGTCCGTTTCCATTCGGGAATATGGAATTCTACTAAAAAAAATTACTCAACAGTAAAGAAAGAAATACTTTCAATAGTACTTTGTGTACAAAAATTTCAAAGTGATTTAATTAACAAAAGCTTTGTTATCAAAACAGATTCAAGGGCATCTAAATTTGTTTTAGAAAAAGATGGCAAGAATCTTGTGTCTAAACAAATTTTTGCTAGATGGCAAGCCATTTCATCTTGCTTCGACTTCCAAATTTTGCCTATAAAAGGGGTCGAAAACCCCTTGGCAGATTACCTCTCAAGAGAGTTCTTACTCTCAAAGAAAAATTCTCCCCAACACCAATCTCCTTCTCCCAGTAATGACCGGAAAGAAAGTGATCGAAAAAGGGAAGAAGCCCAATGCTTCTTCAAGCACACCTACTCCAATGACGTCTGACAGCTATGCAATGGATGCTGGTTTCACCTTGGTGACCAGGTCTAAAGCAAAGCTTTCTAAAAAACAAGCGGAGGTTATCACTCCGGCGAGGCCTTCTGCCTCTTCAACACGGCCATCTGCCGTTACTCCATCGAGACCTACTATCTCTTCCACTTCAAAGGGACCTTCTGTCCCTTCAACCTACTCGGACGTGGTTGTTCCCGTTCGATTTTCTCCAATTCCTGAAATCAGGACCTACTTTCAAAAATCTGTGTCTATACTAGAAGCTCTGGTAGAACCAGAATACGACGACCCGAAAATCGGCGAAGTCATTAAAAAAGCCTATCCATCGGGATTCTTTTATATCCCAGAAGATCTTCATAAAACCAGAAGGTTTTATGAATTCATTCTAGTCGACACGAAGTCCGTTGAAATTACTCATATTCCGAGTCGCGATGATCCTTCGAAAATCGGGTATTCAAAATTAAAAATTTTTAAAGTCATGAACCCGACGTATTGGAATCAAGATCCATACACAGAAAAGACTTTTTCAAAACCCTTTGTTCCTCATTCTTACTCATACAGAGACTATCAGATGACATGGTTCAATGTCATTTGGTATCAAAATTATAAGCACTCATGGTTTATTCAATTATGCCAGGCTCATAAAATTCATTACACATTTTGGTTCATCAAATGGTGGAAAATCTTTGGATCAGCCAAAGATATATTTTCAGTTCCAATACAGGAATCGTTCCACTACTTTGTTCAAAATATATTCAAAATCTCATTTCCATTAATCATGCGCTTTTGCATATACTTTCAAATTCCTTGGATTTTAACTTGGAATTTTCAAATTAAAGAAACCGAAGACCAAATAAAACAGGTCTTCAAAACTATCAAAATAAAATGGTGGGATAAATATACTTATACCCACACAGACATCAAAGCGGTAAAGGTCTGGCTATCTAAGAATGGCCACCTTCAAGATTTATCAAAGAAGAGGACCTCCGAATTCCTTAATTCAAAGTCGAAGCTACTCGCTGCATTAGCCCAGACAACTNTTTCAAATTCCTTGGATTTTAACTTGGAATTTTCAAATTAAAGAAACCGAAGACCAAATAAAAAGTCTTAAAAACTATCAAAATCAAATTGTGGGATAAATATACTTATACCTACGCAGACATCAAAGCGGTAAAGGTCTGGCTATCTGAGAATGGCCACCTTCAGGATTTATCCAAGAAGAGGAACTCCGAATTCCTTAATTCAAAGTCGAAGCTACTCGCTGCATTAGCCCAGACAACTTCAGAAGCTGATTTTCAAAAGCTTCTTCAAGAGGTCGCATCAGTCGGTTCGACGTCTTCTCCTTCTATTGTAGAAGAAGAAGATGAAGACACGATTTATGATCTCAATAATCCATTTTTGGATTCTCAACCACCTTTGTAAATAGTCGTGAAACTATTTGTAAAAAAAATTAAAAAAAATTCGTTGTGAAATATGTCAGGATGAAACATTTCTCCTTACATATCTGATCATGTTTGTTTGTCTTGAATCTTTTCCTTTATTATTTTCACTTTTCCCATTTGTATTATTATTTTCACCTTTATTTTCACTTTTCCCATCATCACATTATTGATGATTATGGATTTCCACATTCGTCAAATTATTGATGAGTATGGATTTTCACTTTCATCTCATTATTGATGAAGTGAAATAAATAACCTATAAATAACCTTGAAAATAATACAATTATTCAATCAAGAAATGTATTAAATTATAAGGAAGAACAAATTTCTTTTTTAAAGGAAGAAATTTCATTCAATAGAATAGAAGATGTGGAGCTTCAAATACTCTATGTTAGCTACTATGTTTAGGATTTACTAATTAGATTAATATGAATTTAGTTGCAAAGTTTTTAGGAATAAGATGGAGAAAGAAATTTTCTTTAAAATAATAAATAGACCCAAGTTCATCTTTGTTGTTGTCTAATTGTGATTTTTCAAAAAGCTTAACTAATATGAAATATCGAGGTAAATCAAGAATATATCCTACACGTCATTCAAGATGACAATAAAATTGAGTTAAATTGAACGCAGTTTTAGTTTCATGTTTAGTAGGTTCAAGATGAAGCATAATTGTAGTAATGATATTAAAGAGAAATTTAAGGTACTAGGAGTTTAAACTACTTCCATTGTAATTTCAATCACTCCACAATGATTAAAAATTTAGGGTTGGCTAATTGGACATCAATTATCAACTTTAGGTTATAATTTAGGTGGTAGCCATTATAATATTGATAACTCTCTAAAAGTAGAGTTATGTCGAGTCTTTTTATAGTTAATATTGCACTCTTATTCACCATTTTCTCATTTATTACCCATTTATTCTACCTAGTGAGCATGAAATCGTTTATTGCGGTCTAACATGAAAAAAAATATGATTTGGCATAAATCGATCTTAATTGTATATTTAATTGAGTTATATGGTAAAATTTCAGACATTTATGCTAAACCATGTGGGAGTAGCAAATTTGGAAACAATTGGGGATGACATGAAAATTTTAAATCCACATCATTAGTTCAAGTGGGTCATTGACTACCCAATGAGGAACATCCTATGTGGACTACTTATTCCTTTTCAGCCCTAAAGGGAAACCCATGCTCAATATAAAAGGAAAAGAAAGACCAAGAGGAGAGGAGCCAAATTTTGGGGAGAAAATCGAATTACACCGCAGCAGCCTCTGTTGTGAAACCAGAGAAGAAGAAGAAAACCCTAATCCAGCAACGGTTGACAGCAGAAAGAAAAGGAGACCAACAAGGATTGATTAGGGCAAAGAGGTGTACGTGAGAGCTCAAGAGAAGGGAACTTCCATTGACGAACGGCAACAAACCAGGATAACTCTTTATTTCCTTATTCTCTTTCCTTATTCCATCAATTTTACATGATGAAGATGCGGATTCCTCTGTTTAATTCAGTTTGTATGGAGAGCTAAACTTAATAGGGGAGGCGAGAGAGTTTTATATAGTTTAAGTATGTTGACGATATGATTTTAGTTTATTAAAGAGTTGTTGTTAATGATTTACATGTATGTTTAATTAGCTATTTTACATACATAGTTGTTCTCTTATTCGGGAGAAGAGAGGGAGCAATGAAATCCTCTTTAATACTCTAGTTCCATAGCAAGGAGACTTGAAGGTTAGTAGAAGGGTTAGGAATAATTCTTCTCCTAGAGCCTTGTTAATAGAAATTACAACGATTATGGAAATAATCACCATTCATGACCCTCGAAAGTGGGCTTGAGAATCTATTAAAAGGAACTAAAATCTACCACCAAATTCAACAACTTATCTATTTAATCTCTCTTAGCCGAACCTTCCTCATTATAGTTGATTTTCTCATCAATTTCTGTTTTTCGACAGCAGTGCCACTCTGTTTTAGTTTTGTTTAAATAGTTAAAATCTCCAACACCCATTTGAATGTTACCCAAAAACTCACTTAAATTTACAGCATTAAAATTAACCAAAAAGATAGATTCCCTGTGGATTGGATAATTTACTTATTATTTGCTACTTGTGATAGTGTATACTTGCACTTACTCTTGTGAATTTTACATCATTTTATTATATACATCCACAAGCGATCAAATATTAATGAGCATAAGAGTTACAATTCTTCCATGGACCATATGTGTTATAGTTAAATGAATATATATATATATATTATGTATGTGGAGATTTGGGTAAAGCACAAAGTAGTAAGGAACACCATTGTCAACTCTAGAGCCACCCACAACTCATGATGGAGACCGATGCAAAATATTTTAACATCCTTTGGCATCAAGATACACGAAAGATGAACGCCGTCAAATTGGAAGCTTTACCTGCCTTAAGAATCACAATGAGAACTCTAATCAAGCTAGAGCCTTGGACTAGGCAAATTGTTTAGTGATAGTTGAAATGGAAGACTTCGACGTCGTGTCAGGAATGAACGTCCTGCTGAAACACAAAGTCATTTACATGCCCCTAGCAAAATGTCTAGTAGTAATGGAGTCTAACCCGACGATCATTCAAAAAAACATCCATCAACCAAGAGGGTTGAAAATGATGTTGATACTACAGTTGAGAAAGAATCATAGCCATGATGAATCTACGCTTGCTGCTATTCTTGTAATTGAAAAGGGGAGCTCGAGTGAGCCAACCTCAATAGAAACCTTGTTGCCACTACATGAACACCACGATGCAAAACAAGGTCAGATAATGGATTTACCCCACCAGGAGAAACAAAAATAAGGTCAGATACTGAAGAAGGGAGAAAGAAACAAACCACTGAAGCAACACATGTTCACACAGAAATATCATCTAGACGGATGAAGAGAAGGGTTAGTCGAAAGCGTCAACCACAATAATTTCAAGAAAAATAAAGAGTTCATATAAGTTGAGTTCAGATAAACTTCGAGTTCAAAGCAACAAGAACCAAAAACTGGTGTGAAAATACTATGGACTAGTTAAAGTTATCCATAAGATTATGAAGACATCATATAGAATCCAATTGCTCTTATGGATGCGGACTAATCTTGTTGTCCACGTTAGTAACTTGAAACGTTATTATTTCAACCAAGAAGACATCAAGCAGAAGTAGGTGGTATGACGTCATACAAATAAGAAAAAGTTTCAAGCGAAGAAAGTAGGAAAGAAACAAACAGAGAAGACATGAAGACTCAACAAACCGAGAAGTGATTTCCAACAGCACCTAGTAGGTTGGAAGAGACTCCTCATTATGAGATCAGCTGGAAGCGCATCGAGAGACCTAAAGTCAGCCTCATCCAATAAATTGTGTGGGGGCAGATGTCACAGTCATGATTGCCCAAGGCATGTTGCCTGTGGTTGCATGTTGCATGTCTTAGCCATTCTTGTAAACGATTTGTTGTCCAAGGCAGTTATTTGGGCAATGTTATTGTTTATCGGTTATTTGGGCGACATGCCTTGAGCAATCATGACCGTCACAATTGGCTAAGACATTTTTTGTCCATATGTTATTGTAGTCCAAGAGACTCCTCATTATGAGGTCATGATTGGCTAAGACATTTAAAGAAGTTTTACCTAGGACAACTTCCATCACAATCCTCTTCTCGCTCTCGGAAACTTCTTTAAATGTTATTGTTCACTGGTTATTTGGGCGCCTCTTCCTTAAAAGAATTGTGATGACAGATGACCTAGGTAAAATTTCTATTGGGGGTTCAGTGCAATAGAGAATCTGTGTCCCTTTCCTGAAACCTTCAGCGGACAACATAACAAAGAGTTCCTAGAAAAAATATCATAGAACAATTTGTGTAATGCCTTTGAAGTTAGGCTCGAGGCTCTATCTTATCTCCCAAGAATATGGTTTATTCTCTATTCACATAGAAATTCTGCAATAGAAAGTGGTACCCTCATCTTCTTTTACAAAACTTTCTCCAAACCTCATGGAATGATTTGAAAGTGGTACCCTCATCTTCTTTTGTAAGACTACCTCGGCCTTCATAGAATGATTATGCTATGTTGATTCTTAGAGAAGGGAGTAGGAGTAAGAGTAGATGACTGTTTATGGTCCAAGTCCCGAAAAAGTAAGTCTTTATGTCAAGGAAGGAGAGGAATCCTCATAGTTTCCAAGATTTGAAGAGAATCATACATACACAAATTTTCTTTGTTTGTTTATTCTTGTTGTTTGCTCTCTTAAATTAACATGTTATAAATAAAGACACATGTAAATTATAATTAAATATAGTTTTTTTTTTCCTTCCAAATATCCATCTGAATTATTTCTTGGTTCAAGGTTTAAAAAACCTATTTCAAATCTTATTATATTGCATGCTTCAATTTGATATAATTGTTGGGGGCATTTTGAGAATCAAACTCGAGACCTCTCGCACCCGAAGCGAGAATCATACCACTAGACCAAATGCCTTGTAGTGAATCTATCATTCTTAGTTGCTGGTCCATATCTTTTATGCGTCTCAATATTTGAAATTTATCCACATGTTTTTGTTTAATTCTAAAAATAGAAATGATATCGATAGAAATACATAATTTTACA
>NC_036651.1:4895799-4897913 GCF_002806865.2 Cucurbita pepo subsp. pepo | reverse complement strand
TGATCCTTATCATCTTCCCCCTCTTCAAAAGGATTCGTCCTCGAATCAGAAAATCATCACCTACATCAAAAGAACTCTAGTCAGCAACATTGAAAGTAGAATGTGCTGAAAATTCTCCTGGAAGATCATTTTATATGCATTGTTATTAATTATTTCAAGGACTTGATAAGGGTCATCCCCTCTTGGATGTAACTTTGTCTTCCTTTGAGATGGGAATCACTCCTTGCGAAAATGTATCCAAACCCAGTTACTGGTTTGAAAAATGATTTCATTCCATCCTTTGTTAATTCTTCAAGCAACATTGAAGTTTTGTTTCTCAATTGTCTCCTTCCCCTCTTTATGTAATGTTTTGATCCCATTTGCCTTACTTGTGGCTGCTTTATTCACAAAAATATTAGAATAAATAGAAAGCAAATCAAGACGCGTAAGTGGATTAAATCCGTAAGCAACTTCAAAAAGAGAACAATGAGTGGCAAACATTCGTCGCAAGACTTAATATTCTTACAAATAATAGCCCTAAGCAATGCTCCTAATCTTCTATTAACCACCTCAGTGCTCATTAATTGACATGCAGTTGAAAACAATAATTTGTTACCCAATTTATGACTTAATATTCTTATAAATAATAGCCCTAAGCAATGATGCTTATATTTTATTAACTACCTGAGTTTGCTCATGAGTCTGATGGTCATGTAGGTCATGAACGGAAGGTAAATTACCTTAGGGGCATTATGGTCACTTTACACTATTTCTTGGTTTACCTACTTATTCTTATCCAATGACCACCAAATTTCATATCTAACCTCAACATAATATAATATGCTCAGTATTAAAATTTGATATGCAGCGGAGTCATATAGTGGGTTATTTTAACGTTACGTAAATCTCGAGCTATTTGATCGGTTTAGGGTCTTAACTCACGGTTATTTGGATTTTTCTTTAATATATCCTTAATTCATACTTGGTTTAGGGTTCATATGAAAATCCAAGCAATTTCTACAAGTATTTCTTAACAAAAAGCCCAAGGTGGCTACTTGTCTCGTCGTCGACGTTTGGGACGTCCATTCTTGAGCTTACAGTATCTGAATTACTTCAAATTTCCTTCCACATACTTCTTATTGTGTCTAGTTTCTGAAACCATAAGATTTTCTATGAGAATCGGTCTGGAATGGGGTTAAAATTGAGAAAACCCGAGAAAAGGTCAAATTTTGAGTTTACTTGGACAGTTCAGTTGAACTGGCCATATCATCGTTTTCTTCCTTTGAACAGGAAGAAGATTAGCATTTTTCGCGTCGTTGCCATCTGAAACTCGGCCTGTACAGCCACATTTACAGCGTTTCTCTCCTCGATTTCTTTGTGAAACTTAAAGATGGGTATTACAAGGAAGGGCTAGGGATTTGATTGGATACCTTATCGTGGATCGTAGCCTAAGATATTCGCTTCCAAAGTTCATCCAAAATCTTATTTATCGCTGGAGATAAAACAAAGGATTTATTATTGGGTAGCCGATTCTAGGGGTTTCAAGGCCCTATTTCTTCATTGAACCTCTTCCATATCCTTTCTTCAGGCCAAAGGAATTGGTTTGGAGGAACGTCTTTGAGTGTAAGACCTTAATTTCCAAAAATCGTTCTCGGTATGCAACTCACTCGAAACGCAAGATTTTCGATCTCTTGGGTAGCTTGTTCTACGATGTTTCATCTCTCGATTCCTTCATCAAGTTTACTCAACTTCTTCCTCTGAAGCTAGAGGAATCCTGAATTCGAAGGAAAAGAGATCGTAGATAGGAATTCGACTCTTGTCCCCAATTTAATTTTGAAACCTATTTCCTTCACTTTGACACGCTCTTGAGGTTATTTTTCTTCGTGGTCTTCTATGGAAGCATTCCTTGGAGGTGCAGAAACTGATTGGAATCATTCTTGCTCGACGAATCATCATGTACCCTCGGATTGGACATTCAAGTTTTTCTTGAAGTTCTTCAATGGCTGATTGAATTGGGGGAATGGTTTCTAGGCACTTTCAGCACTCTATTCCTTCATAGAAATTGTGGGTAATCTTGTTGAGAAACGGTAGGAATAAGTTTGAAGAGAAATGGTGGAGGATTGCTCTCGAATTTG
>NC_036651.1:4894164-4894573 GCF_002806865.2 Cucurbita pepo subsp. pepo | reverse complement strand
AGGATATTACTTCTTGTTATGTTTTCAGGATCTTAGAACTTAGAGGTCATCGTTTCATGTATCATATATTGATCCTGAAACCTTCCCCTAAGATAACCTTCAATTTTCTCCCCATGAACACATGAGTGGTGTCGTCATAATCATGTAATCCTACTGGTAAATCGTTGTGCAGGACATCTCGCTTAGTTGATGAGAAAGGTAGGCCTATCATAACATCCAGCTGATGATAAATATTGCAGGACATCCTACCTAAAGAGGAANGCTTAGTTGATGAGAAAGGTAGGCCTATCATAACATCCAGCTGATGATAAATATTGCAGGACATCCTACCTAAAGAGGAATAGGGGCCTTTTAGTACACATCGTAATGCAGATAATGGTTACTTATGGGTATGGATCCTAGCAACTTA
>NC_036651.1:4892015-4893324 GCF_002806865.2 Cucurbita pepo subsp. pepo | reverse complement strand
TGGTAGTTATAAAATGTCCTTGGACGTTAAAGAGTGAACGTTAACTATATAAGACAATACTGGATCAACGTTATAGTGTCTAGATATGGTGAGGAGGAAAAGAATGGTCATGAGATATCTGACTAGCCTTAGGAAAACAGAGAATTGTCGTTGCACAGTGCGAGACATCTAATCCATGAAATTTTGGTACTAGAAATGAAGAAACTGGAGATGGTCCCCAAACGTCTGTATGGACCATTTCCAATCGCACTTTCTTTGGTTCCTTGGCAGCGTCAACCAGATTAACCCTACGGCGTGACAATCCTTGAGCTTCCACTCCTCCGTGGTCATGGTATCCTTGAGATGTCTGAGATGTCTGAGATGTCTGAGATGTCTGAGATGTCTGAGATGTCCGAGATGACTGAGATATCCGAGATGTCTGAGATGTCTGAGATGTTCGAGATGTCTGTTATGTCTGAGATGTTCGATCCTTGGTTGCACAATTTGACTATTCAATCTAAAATTAGTGATCATTTCTTTCTAAAATTTCAATTAATTAGTGGAAATATCTTTACTGGTGATAGCTCAGTTTGGAGAGCGTCAGATTTAAGATTTGAAGGTCACGTGTTCGATCTCCACGTTCACCGCATCTGTTTCAATTTGCATAACCTGACTATTCAATAAAAAATTAGTCATTATTTCTTTTTAAAATCTCAATGAATTAGCAAAAATATCTTTACTGATAAATTTTCATTTCTAATGATTGTGGGGATAGCTCAGTTGGGAGAGCGTCAGACTGAAGATCTGAAGGTCACGTGTTCAATCCATGTTCACGTTGCATAATTTGATTATTCTTTTCAAAATTAGTGATTATTTATGTTTAAAATATAATGAATTAGTGGAAATACCGTTTTTTATCCAACTGGTATAGGTTGACTAAGTTGCATAACTTGACTATCAAATCTAAAACGTGTGATTATTCATTTTTTATGTTATTTGGGATGGCTTACTTGGGATTATAACACCTTATAGTTTAGTGGATTATTATTTCTTTTTAAAATATAATGAATTAGTGGAAATAGCTTTAGTGGAAATAGCTTTACTTATGAATTTTATTTTTAACGTTAGCAGGGATAGCTCAGTTGGGAGAGTGTCAAACTAAAGATTTGAAGGTGACGTGTTTGTTTAATCTCCACGTTCACCGCACCTGTTTTCATTTGCATAAGCTGACTATTCAATAAAAATTTAGTTATTATTTATTTTTAAAATTTCAATAAATAATGAATTAGCAGAAATACCTTTACTTATGATTTTTTTTTTCAAATATTAG
>NC_036651.1:4884021-4885509 GCF_002806865.2 Cucurbita pepo subsp. pepo | reverse complement strand
AAAAAAAAAAAAAAAATTGCTAGATAGAAGTAAGTTTTGTTGTGGTTTGATTTTAAAATTCTACCTATAAAAGAAGTTGAAAACACCTGGGGAGATTACTTATGGGAGAGTTTTTCACAAAGTCTCTCTTCTCTTCTCTGTCTTCTCAAACTGATACTAATCCAACCAATCATTTGCATGGACTCAAAAGTTCAATTACCTATAAAAGAAGTTGAAAACACCTTGTGAAAGTCTGTAAGGATACTACGACCTCTAGCTTTGTTGGCGCTTATCAAAATCGCTGCTAGAATAAAGTTTAACAAGTGGTTCTATGGTGTAGTGGTTAGCACTTTCAACTTTGAATCTAACGACCTGTGTTTAATTTCCGATAGTCAATCCACCAATTTATACAAAATTGGTCCATAGTCGATTCGGTAGGGTCACTTTTGGACCGATAATCTGTAGAAGGGGTCACTAAGGTTGAGATCATACAAAATGGGTCCATAGCTCAATGTTAGAGCATTTGATTGCAGATCAAGAGGTCACCAATTCGAACCTAGTTGGGTCCTTCTATCTTGGATAGAAATTTGATAAACTTTTTGGTCCGACACTATGTCCAAGGGGTCACTAAGGTTAAAATCCTACAAAATGGATCCATGGCTTAGTGGTAGAGAATTTGACCGGTCACCCGTTTGAACTTGGTTGGGCCTTTTTATTTTGGACAGACACTTTTTACACTTTGGACTGACACTCTGTAGAAGGGGTCACTAAGGTTGAAATCATGCAAAATGGGTCCATAGCTCAGTGGTAGAGCATTTGACTACAGATCAAGAGGTCATCAGTTCTAATTTTGTTTGGGCTCTTTTATTTTGGACAGACACTTTGTTCGATTTACTCCCGACCACCCACCGAGTGTCTAAAGGAAAAGAAATAAGATAATTACCGATTCCAAACCTTATTCCAAAGTCCTCCACCACATAGAACCATGTACTTAGAACCCTAATAATTACCGATTCCAAACCTTATTCCAAAGTCCTCCACCCCATAGAACCATGTACTTAGAACCCTAATAATTACCGATTCCAAACCTTATTCCAAAGTCCTCCTAAATCTATAAAATGTCTCCTATCTTTAATCATTTTCTCTTTTCTTAAATATCAAAATCTTAAATATCAAGGAAGAGCTCTCTAGAATATTCTTCGTTGCGAATAATTTCACATAATTTAACATTTTAAAAATCGGTAAATTAAAAAAATCCTACATTGATATATTCGTAATTTCATGTAGTCTTCCTAAGTTTGCCGGCGACATTATTTGTTGTCGAGCTTGATAATGTGAGTTTGTAACCCATCCGTTAGGGTTCTTGGAATGATTCTCTAGATTATCCCTTCCATGTTGGGAGTTAGGCCATGGGTCTTGGGGGAAGGAACCGTTGGTTTACGGCCCCTAAAAGTTAAGTTGAGGCTAGTTTCACATAGTATCATTGTCTTTGAGATAACAATTCTTTTC
>NC_036651.1:4862351-4877162 GCF_002806865.2 Cucurbita pepo subsp. pepo | reverse complement strand
TAAATGTAAAAAAGAAAAAAAAAATCTTATATATTTTTAGATATAATTTAAGATGACCTATTTAATAAAACTCCATCCAAACTTCTTCTCATAAATTTAATTATTATTTGTATACAATTGTTAATATGTAAGAAAATAGACGTACAGAATGTTTATTCTATTGGTAATACACTAGTCTCGGTTGTTTGACTAAAGAAATGCAACCATTGTCCAAACTAAAGAATTTGATTGAAAGCTATCTCCTAATATAGGCTTTGACCCCAAATGCAACCATTGTCCAAACTAAAGAATTGTCCAAACTAAAGAATTTGATTCCAAGCTATCCCCTAATATAGGCTTTGACCCCAAATTTTATATTATTGTGATAGAAGCTATAAATGACAATAATATTCATTGGTCAGATATTGCAATTGTGAAGAAGTTCCGTCATATGCATCGGACTACCCCCATCCTATAAGCTCTTATCTTTTAAGGAATTCATCAAATTCCCTCTCCACAAGTAGCAGTTCTCTCTCTATATGTGCTTGTGGAACACTAGATTGCTTTCTTTACTTACAATAAGTCCTCTCTATATGGGACATTACTCTCTTTTATCTATAATGATATAATAATCCTTATATAAGTACCTACATAGCCATAATGATATAATAATCCTTATATAAGTACCTACATAGCCATAATGATATAATAATCCTTATATAAGTATCTTTTCTTTTTCTCTTGTACCCACCTTATACATAACATGTTAAATTAACTTATATTTCAAAAAACAATCTCTCTCTTTTGGAGATGTGGGGTATCGATCCCTGTACCCCGTACCTCTCACATGCTAAGCGAGCGCTCTACCATCTGAGCTACATCCCCACAATTTTTGCATCACAAAACCCTAAATTTTACGTCATCAATAATAGTGAAAATGAAGAAATATTACTACCCAACATGACATGAATAAGGAAAAATTAAAAAGAAATTATATATTTAATAATAGACAGTGTTATTTTTGGAGATGCGGGGTATCGATCCCCGTAACTCTCGCATGCAAAGCGAGCGCTCTACCATCTGAGCTACATCCCCATGATTTTTTTATCATAAAACCCTAAATGTCCCATCATCAATAATAGTGAAAATAAAAAAATATCAAAATATTAACAAATAGTTTGGTTTGGTGATGCGGGGCATCGATAATTGTGAAAATGAAAAAATATAATAACAAATTAAATACTTTCTTTTGGAGATGCGGGTTATCAATCCCCGTACAACTCGCATGCAAAGCGAGCGCTCTACCATCTAAGCTACATCTCCACAATTTTTACGTCACAAAATCCTAAACTTCTCATCATGAATAATAGTGAAAATGAAAAAATATCGCTACTCATTATGTCATAAATAAGGAAATATTGAATAGAAATAAAATAGTAATAACGAATAGTTTGTTTTGGAGATGCGAGGTATCGATCCTCGTATCTCTCGCATGCTACAGTCCCATGATTTTACATAAAAAAACTCTAAACTTCCCGTCATCAAAACTATCCCCGCTCATTATGTCGTAAGTAAGGAAAAATTTAAAAGAACTAATTTATTTAGTAATCGTTTCCTTTGTTAATGCATGGTATCGATACCAGTACTTCTCACATTTGATGCAAACGCTCTACCATCTAAGCTATATCCTCAAGATTCTTATGTCACAAAATCCTAAACATCTCGTCATCAATAATAGTGAAAATAAAAAAATAACGCTATTCATTATGTCATAAATAAGGAAAAATTGAATAGAAATAAAATAGTAATAACGAATAGTTTCTTTTGGAGATATGGGGTATCGATCCGATCCCCGTACCTCTCGCATGCTAAGCAAGCAATCTACCATCTAAGCTACATTCCCACAATACTTATATCAAAAAACCCTAAATGTCCCGTCATCAATTCTAGTGAAAATGAAAAAATATCTCCGCTAATTATGTCATAAATAAGGAAAGGTTGAATAGAAGTAAAATATTAATAACAAATAGTTTCTTTTGGAGATGGGGATATCCCTTTGCCTCTCGCATGCTAAATGAGCTCTACCATCTAAGCTACATCCCCACAATTGTTGCATCATAAAACCCTAAATTTCCCATCATAAGCTACATCCCCACAATTGTTGCATCATAAAACCCTCAAATTCCCATCATCAATAATAGTGAAAATGAAGAAAATCTAGAGATGCAGGGTATCAATCCCCATACCTCTCACATGCAAAGCGAGTGCTCTACCATCTAAGCTATATCCCCACAATTCTTATGTCACAAAGTCCTAAACATCTCGTCATCAGTAATAGTGAAAATGAAAAACTATCCCGCCTCATTATGTCCTAAATAAGAAAAATTTGAAAAGAAATAATATATTTAGTAATCGATTCAATTAGAGATGCAAGGTATTGATCCCCGTACTTTTCACATGGGAAATGAACGCTCTACCATTTGAACTACATCCCTAGGATTCTTACATCAGAAAATCCTAAACGTTCCTTCATGAATATTTGTGAAAATAAAAAAGTATCACTGCATATTATGTCATAAATAAGGAAATATTGAATAGAAATAAAATATTAATAATAAATAGTTTCTTTTGGAGATGCAAGGTATCGATCCTCGTACCTCTCATATGCTAAGTTGTACCTCTCGCATGCTAAGCGAAGCTACATCCCCACAATTGTTGCATCACAAAACCCTAAATTTTCCATCATCAATAATAGTGAAAATGAAGAAATATCACTACTCAACCTGTCACGAATAAGGAAAAATTGAAAAGAAAATAATTTTCAATAATATATTTATCAATAGATAGTTTTATTTTGGAGATGCGTGGTATCTATCCCCGTAACTCTCGCATGCAAAGCAAGCGGTCTACCATTTGAGCTACATCCCCACGATTCTTATGTCACAAAATCCTAAACGTCTCGTCATCAACAATAGTGACATGAAAAACTATCCATGCTCATTATGTCGTAAATAAGAAAAAATTGAAAAGAAATAATATATTTAGTGATCGATTCATTTGGAGATGCAAGGTATCAACCCCATATTTTCCACATCAGAAGTGAGCGCTCTACTGTCTGAACTACATCCCCACGATTCTTACATCAGAAAACCCTAAACCTCCCGTCACAATAATTGTAAAAATGAAAAAATATCTACGCTCATTATTTCGTAAATAAGGAAAGATGGAATAATATATTTAGTGATAATGAAAAAATATCTCCGCTCATTATTTCATAACTTTAGTGATCGATTCATTTGGAGATGCAAGGTATCGATCTCCGTACTTTCCACATCGGAAGCGAGCGCTCTACCATCTGAGCTACATCCCCACGATTCTTACATTAAAAAATCCTAAACCTCCCGTCATCAGTAATTGTGAAAATGAAAAATATCTCCGCTCATTATTTCATAAATAAGGAAAGATGTAATAGAAATAAAATATTAATAACATAGTTTACATATGTGTCACTTGTGTTATTTTAATGTATTTATTTACTTGGTAAATGTCTTTCATACTACAATCTCTTGAAGGGGCATTTTGAGAATCGAACTTTCATACCACTAGACCAAATGCCCTTGTTATACCACTTGAAATGTATGTATGAAGCCTTAGGCCTAGGTATTCAGGTCGTATTGCAGGAAACACGTGAAGTCCTCGGATGTAGAATTTGTCTTGGAGAATAAAGCCTTGGGATGGGATGTTAAGAAAGACTATGAGTATTAAGACTTGGAGAATAAAGCCTTGGGATGGGATGTTAAGAAAGACTATGAGTATTAAGAGCATGATGGTAAGTATAAAATTCGAATATGAAGTCCTTAGATAAGAAAAGACTTAGACATAAGGGCATTTCAAGAATTGAACTCAAAACCTCTTGCACCCCAAGTGAGAATCATACCACTAAACCAAATAACTTTTCGTGAACACCCAATATTTTTTAGCTTCTACTCAAATATATTTTCCTCTTAGTAGTTGGTGGGCTATAAAACGAAAAGTTGAATTGTTATAATATACAAGGGTTATCAAATAAACCAACAACCCAACAAAAGAAACAAACTAATCAATTTTGGTTGGATTGATTCGGTTCAGTTCATCAGTTTGTTTGATTTAATTTTTCTATTTTGCCTCGTATGACAAGAAAATAAAGTTGTATTGTATGCACCTTAGTTTCATTTATGACAAACTCATATGAAACATAATTGCATTAATAGTACTCAGAGTTGGAGTATATAAGCATTTCATGAACTTCAGTGCAATTCATGCTTCATTAAAGATGAGATAAACTTTAGTTAGGTAAGGGGAACTTTAAATTACTTCATGTGGAGCTTCATTTACTATATGCTAGTTACAATCTTTAGGATTGACTAATTGGACACGAATTCATGGATTTACGGAAATTTTTGTGTAATTATCAACTACAACTTATGTTTTCAAATTTTTAGGACATATTTAGGTAGTTGTTTTTATGAGTCGTAAACTTGTTTCTTTGCATAATATGGATTTAGTTGAACTATTATTATCGATAAGATGGAGAAAGAAATTGTCTTTGAATTGACTAATAGACCTAGGTTCATCGTTGTTGTCTTTTAACTTGTGATTTTGCAAAAAGCTTAACTAATATGAACTGTCATGTAACAAGAACTTTAAGGTAAATCAAGAATATACCCTACACATCATTCAAGATGGCAATAAAATGGAGTTAAATTGAACGCACTTTAGTTTCATGTTTGGCATGTTCAAGATAAAACATAATTGTATTAATGATATTGAGCCTGGAGTCTATAAGAATTTAATGATCTTAAGAGAAATTCCTGTTTTATTAGAGGATACCAACTTTATATATGGTACTACGAGTTCTAGAATCTGGATTTGAATCTGGTTAAGGAACGGTAGGATTTGAAAGTTTTGAATTCTAGACAAAATTTATACCTAATTATTTCTTTTTATGACTAATTATAAATTAAGAGAAAAATATTTTTGTAAAGATAGATTTATCTCTAAAGCTTTCGTGACGAAACCATGTTTAGACTAGCAGTTTAAAGTCAGGAGATGCGGTCACAGGTGTGATTATTTTGGATGGGTTCGTAATAGAACTTACCGTTGAGATGAGGGAGCCTTCAAAGGTTGTGCACTCACAGATGGGGTTGTTATGTAGCGTTAGTCTGTCTTTGCGTTTGAGTTTTTTTGTACTTTTTTTTTTCTTTTTGTAATTGTATCCCAAACTTTTTTTTTTTGTTTGGATAAATTTGAACAACACCGTCTTATAATTTAATTTAATTTTATATTTAATGTTGTGTTTTTTTCTCAATCTCATTTTAATTTTACAACATTTTCTTATTTTATATTAATTTACTTTTATTTTTATTTGTTTTCACTCTCAATTTTAGTTTCTATTTGAGTTTTGAACCCTTGAAATTTGGGTTGTGACAGATTGGTATCAGAGCAGCTAGATTTTAAATTATATAGATTTTTTCTTAGGATAAAGAGTCGTATATCTCTATGACTCAGCTCGATGACACGTCTCTCCGTGACCAAGTAAGCAGTCTAACCCTATTTTGTAGTATATGATATATTGTAAAACTTGTATGAATTTATTGTATGTTTTGATTTTCGTGGTAGTTATAAAATGTCCTTGGACGTTAAAGAGTGAACGTTAACTATATAAGACAATACTGGATCAACGTTATAGTGTCTAGATATGGTGAGGAGGAAAAGAGTGGTCATGAGATATCTGACTAGCCTTAGGAAAACAGAGAGTTGTCGTTGCACAGTGCGAGACCTCTAATCCATGAAATTTTGGTACCAGAAATGAAGAAACTGGAGATGGTCCCTAAACGTCTGTATGGACCATTTCCAATCGCACTTTCTTTGGTTCCCTGGCAGCGTCAACCAGATTAACCCTACGGCGTGACAATCCTTGAGCTTCCACTCCTCCGTGGTCATGGTATCCAGCTTCACCCCCAAAATGGGTTCCTGAATATCTTTCTCGTATAGATAATCTTCAATCTGCATCTTCTAGAAACTGATATCGAATCCATCAAACTTTTCAATTCCAGTCTTTGAACTTTCCATCTTCACAGATCGTGGTGAATCTCTCCTCGCTCTGATACCAGTTATTAGAATAACACAACAACGCACACACTTGATCTAAATGAACACAAAAAACATGATAGAGAATATGTAAGAAGAAATATTGACTAATGGTTTTGTATTAATGACTTCAGGTATGCAAAGAGAGGATATGGAGAATGAGAAATGTACATTTAGGAAGCACTGACAATGGGTATACATATGATTTCAGTTTATTATATATAACTTCACTATATGTAACCACCTACTATATATAATTATTTAGTATATATATCTCTATCAGATTTTTACTATAAATAGTCAGCCTTCATATCCAACATTCTAGAGCCCAAATAGTCAGGGATTGACATCCTGCTAGAACACAAAGTCATTTACATGCCCCTAGCAAAATGCATAGTAGTAACGGAGTCTAACCCAACGATCATTCAGACAAACATCCATCAACCAAGAGGGGTGAAAATGATGACGATAGTACAATTGAGAAAGAATCTTAGGCATGATGAATCTACACTTGCTGCCATTGTTGTATTTGAAAAGGGGGAGCTCAAGTGTGCCAACCTCAACAAAAACTTTTTTGCCACTACATGAATACCACGACCCAAAACAAGAAGGTCAGATATTGGGTTTAACCCCACCAAGAGAGATAAATCACAAGATTAGTTTTATGTCGCGTACCACAAATAGATGTCATGCGGCTCAGCCTGAGCTAGTTGAATTCTACAAATAGAAAAATGGCATGTTCACAGTCGGGTTTATTTGACCTCCAAAGGCTCTTGTCACTGATCACTCAAATGCTTGGCAAAGACACCAAGCCAACACCTCTACTGAAGAAGGGAGACAAAAACAAACCACTAAAGCAACACATGTTCACGCAAAAATACCATCCAGACGGATGAAGAGAAGGGTCGACCACGATAATTTCAAAGCAAATAGAGAGTTATGATAAGTTAAGGTTAGATCAACTTTGAGTTCAAAGCAACAAGAACCAAAGACT
This sequence comes from Cucurbita pepo subsp. pepo, assembly GCF_002806865.2. Taxonomy (NCBI): domain Eukaryota; kingdom Viridiplantae; phylum Streptophyta; class Magnoliopsida; order Cucurbitales; family Cucurbitaceae; genus Cucurbita; species Cucurbita pepo. The sequence goes on along the minus strand of NC_036651.1, from coordinate 4,870,060 downwards.
GGTGCGAAAATTCTATGGACTAGTCGAAGTTATCCACAAGATAAGGAAGACATCATATAGGATCCAATTGCTCCTATGGATACAGACTAACCCTGTTGTCCACGTAAGTAACTTGAAATGTTATTATTCCGACCAAGAAAACATCAAGTAAAAGCAGGTGGTATGACGTCATGCAAAGAAGAAATTGTTTCAAGCGAAGAAAGTAGGAAAGACACCAACAGAGAAGACTTGAAGAGTTAACAAACCGTGAAGTGATTTTCAATAGCTCCTAGTAGGTTGGAAAAGACTCCTCAATACTGAGATCAGCTAGAAGCGCGTCGCGAGACCTAAAGTCAGCCTCATCCTACAACGTTGAGTTTATGAAGAGCCGGTTGATAGAGATATTGACAAATTGTGTAAGGGCAGATGTCGCGGTCATGATTGGCCAAGGCATGTTGCCTGTGGCTGCATGTTAGATGTCTCAGCTATTCCTGTAAACGATTTGTGGTTCATGGTGGCATGCTCATTCCAAACACGTTTTACTTGCTTTCATCTTAGATAGGCCTTTACTATTATTGTTGTGCCAATACGGGGTGTATGATTAGTCCTCAAAATCATATCTACACCCATCAGGACTAAAATGTCCCAAAATGTACTATAGGAGAACGTGACCAGTTGTTGTTTCTTCACTTTTAGCTTATAACATTGCTTTATTTGAAATTGTTTTGAATGTATTTCCTCGCTCACGTTTTCTAAAATATTTCTTCTAAACGTGATTCGAGCATACACTGCTATTGTTCGTTCAGTCTAAATTTTGCATGGTTGACTTGTTCATTGGATTAGAACAAATGTCACATAATCATTGTCTCACTACTGCAAGAGTGCGATTGTGACACTTGTCTTCCGTTCAGTTGTGGGCCGCATCTTCTGACTAGTTACGTGAGTTTGGCCTGGAGCATACGTGTAGGTTGAAAAAGAAATTGTTGGATGCGGACTGCGAATAAGGGTTTGGCCACGAAAGTTTTTTTTTTTTTTACCACATATGGACTTTGGGCTAGTGAGTCTTAAATTTGGGTTCGTTTGAAAATTTTTGGTTCATTTTTTAGTTCAAACGAACCCAAATTAAACCTATTAGTTCTTTCTTCCTTGCACGACTCACTCCTATTCTCTGTTCTGCCTCTTCTTGCTTTGTGAAACTTCTTTAAAGGCTAATTTTCACCGATTATTTGGGAGCATCTTCCTTAAAAGGATTGTGACCACAGATGACCTATGTAGAAAATTTGTACCCCCTTTCCTAAAACCTTTAGCGGACAACATACCCAAAACAGATGCGCTGACTAGACTGCGTTACACCTCGTCTGACCCCCCCCCGGAGCATATGGATCCACCCAATCGATGAACATTCAAACCAAACTCGCCCATCCTTTTTGGCACAGGGACGCGAGAACCAATCCGAGTAATCTACAGTGGGGAGACCCCTTAAATCAACAAGCGAGAATGGCTAGGTTGATAGTAGGGTTAAAGAAAAGGCGAGTATGAAAAGACGTATCGCATAACTGTCCCTGTAAGCAGCTTCATTCTTTCTTGATCTATGAACCGACTTTATGAAAAAAATCAGTCTTTCGGCTGAAAGTGTGACTTTTGGGTATGGATAAGCAGGACCTCTTGGTTCGGGAGAAACCGGAGATGTTGGCTAAGAAAGCTAAGCAGGCAAGTACAGGACGGACAAAATGCACATACAAATTGATTGACATGATCCCTCTCCCTCTCTCTTTGGCTAGTTGGCTAGTTGCACAATAAGCGGGAAAGCATACCAGGTAGGGAAAGAAAGGCTGCTCGATCTCCTGTAAGGCCAACCCTCAACGGCGAGCTCACCAGGCAATGCTATAAGTCCGATAGAAGTCCAAGGTTTCGTCTACTACGGACCAGGAAACTCTTGGAGGAGCTAACGTGAAATGAGAAATACATTCGATTACGGCAACTAATAGATAGTGAACTTTTTGGTAGAAACTGAATGATCCCTTGGCTCGAGAAAGAAAAGGAAAAGGTAGTCGTACTCCTACCTTTTTCGTCGGACGATAGGAAAGTTTGAGCTGAAAGATTGAATCACACCTGATAAAAAAAGGCGGGCTTAGTAGGTTTCTCCAAACGTATAAACAAAAAGAGGAAGCAACCAGTCCTAAAGAGGATACCGATACGCATACATTCTTGCATGGAAGAACCTAGCTGAACCGGATCAAGGGTCCTAACCTAGTCCGACTGACCTTCTCTGGCTGGTCCCTGCCCCTTGTAACAAGGTCAACGCGTACGTGCTTTTTCCTTTTGTTTAGCGAGATAGCTTACCAGCTCTTTCGGCTCATAGTAGCAGTATGAAAAGCAAAATCCTCATCCTGAGTCGAGTCCACATTGCCATACGAATCGACATCGGCCAAACCAAGAGCTCCTATTTTTTCTTTAACGAAAGTGGATCTAACAGTTTCGATAAAACCAACCTCTTTTAAAGAAGGAGTCGCTCTGCCTTGATCACCGTGGACATATGCAGCTCCCGCTTTACCTTTGCCTATCGTGAAAAGGAAAGTTCCCTCACGATAGGCCCTCCCAGCTCCCAAACGTCTTTCTATCAATCGAGAGAGGTATAGAATAGTACAACAAACCAACAAGACAAGAATGGACTCATAAGATGGGCGATTAGGGAAGCGATTTCATTTGTGTTATCCGCCAAGGAAATGATCAAGGAATTCTCTATACACGGCTGAGAGATGACCATATTGTTGCACATCCTGAATAAAGTACCGTAGGCAAGCGAAGCTTTTGAAAATGAAAGCGTGTAGAACTCAGATCCACTTTCTCTTCGATTCGTAAACTTCGGATCTTATCTTTCTTTCGTCTTCGGGTGACTGAGAGAGAATTTAGGCCTGGCGTGCATCCGATTCGGTCAACAATAAGGTACAGATAGGATTGATTAAATGGACTTGAAGTTCCATTATCGTTAGGTCGAAGAGCTCTACTAGGTTTAGTGCACTTTGGTAGTTGCGAATGTTGTCGTAATCGAATGTCTTTCTCATTTAACATTCTCTCTTACCAAGCACTCATACTCGCCAGGGTTGAGAAGACAGTCCGTGAGCTAATTGGGTTTCAAGATTGCGTATACGCGAAAAGATCTCACTTTTGGTTTAGACACAACTAAGCCGGTTCTGGTTCAGGAAAGGGTCTGATCTCTTTCATTGGAGCACATTGATGCCGAAGGAGTCTTCGGAACCGGTGGAGAGGCTATGATGACTTAAGGCTATTCAAATAGCATGACTGATATCACAAAGAAAGGGTATCTAAGTCACACTAGTGGAATAGCTTTTAACCGACTCCTAACAATCCAGCGAGGGAGAAATCCTCGAACTCCAAGAAGAATCCGATTCATATTCTAGCACAGAATATGAATCATAACAAGAAGGAAAAAAGACGTGCGAAGGATGCATAAATGTCCTTACAAAGGATCAAGAAATTCTACTCAAAGTAGTAGAAAAAGTTCAAGATCCAGAAATTCAACAAAAAATTGTTATGACAATCTCTAAGCCACCTGAAAGGGAAGAAAGAAATCCCTACAGACTCCAATCAGTTATCCAAAGATTTGAAAAACCGAGAGAAATCACTACTCAAGATTTACAAAAAGAGATTAATAATCTCAAACAAGAGGTACAAGCGTTAAGATCTGAAACTAGGTCAGAATCTTATATGCTTCGTCAAGAAATTCTCAATCTTCAGGAAAGGCTGCCCGAACAAAGGGAAACGGCCGAACCGAATCTGGACGAAGAAGTTTTTCAAAGTTTCTTCGTTGGAGCCATCACCACTTCTCAATATCAAAAATGGTACGCTCTCATTACCTTAAAAATTTATGATTTCAAAATCACACTAAAGGCTCTAATAGATACTGGAGCCGATCAAAATTGCATTCAAGAAGGCCTAATACCTACAAAGTATTTTGAAAAAACTGCTAGGGTCTTAGAGGTGCAAACAACAACAAACTCAAAATTAATTACAAACTATCAAAAGTTCATGTTTGCAATGATGGAATTTGCTTCGTAAATTTTTTTTTTTTTTTTCCTGTAAAGGACTTAGGACAAGAGTTAATCCTAAGTACTCCTTTCTTTACTCAATTATATCCTTTTAAAATAACAGAAGAAAAGGGGTTAGAGTCAAAGGTCTTAGGAAAGAAGATAAAATTTAACTTTCTTTCCCCACAAGGATGAGTGAAATAAATAACCTTCAAAAAATGCAATTATTCAATCAATAAATGTATTAAATTAGAAGGAAAAACAAATTTCTTTTTTAAAAAGGAAGAAATTTCATTCAAAAGAATATAAGAACAGATTCAAAATAAAACTGTCCAGTCTAAAATCAAAACTTTACAAACTCAAATAGAAAGGAAGATTTGTTCAATTATCCCTAATGCCTTTTGGAATAGGAAGCAACACATAGTTGATCTTCCATATGTCAAAAACTTCGAGGAGAAAAATATTCCTACGAAGGTCCGACCTATTCAATAAATAGAGAATTACTAACATTCTGCAAAGCATNAATGAATAGAGAATTACTAACATTCTGCAAAGCATAAATCAATGATCTTTTACAGAAGGGTCTTATTAGACCGTCAAAGAGCCCCTAGTCATGTGCGGCTTTTTACGTCAACAATCAGGGAGAGAAGGAACGTGGAGTCTCGCGACGGGTAATAAACTAGAAACCCTTAAATAAGGTTTTGGAATTGATTAGATATCCAATTCCAAATAAATCAGATTTAATGGAAAGAATTTCAAATGCAAAAATATTTTCAAAATTTGATATGAAATCAGGATTTTGGCAAATCGAGATCTCAGAAAAAGACAAGTACAAAACGGCTTTCAATGTCCCTTTCGGACAATATGAATGGAACGTTATGCCATTTGGGATAAAAAAACGCTCCATCCAAATTTCAAAAGATTATGAATGATATTTTCAATCCTTTTCAAGACTTTTCAATTGTTTATATTGACGATGTTCTGATTTTTTCTCAAAACATCGATCAACACTTTAAGCATCTTCAAACATTTTTTACGGCAGTCAAAAGAAGCGGTTTAGTTGTGTCTAAACCAAAAATTAAACTTTTTCAAACAAAAATCCGTTTTCTTGGATTTGAAATTTATTTGGGTCTAATTAAACCCATTCAAAGGTCCATGGAGTCTGCCTCAAATTTTTTGGACCAAATTACAGATAAAACCCAACTACAAAGATTTTTGAGATGTCTCAATTATGTGTCTAATTTCCTTCAAAATATCAGACCCATTTGCAAGCCACTTTATGAAAGGCTAAAAAAGAATCCAAAGCCGTGGACAGAAGAACACACCAAAACAGTCCAAAAAATCAAATCCCTTGTCAAGTCAATTCCGTGTTTATCGCTGATAAACCCAAGGGCTAGTTTAATAGTGGAGACCGACGCATCCGATATTGGATATGGAGGAATCCTGAAACAGTCCCTTGACAAGAAAGAATCCATTGTCCGTTTCCATTCGGGAATATGGAATTCTACTAAAAAAAATTACTCAACAGTAAAGAAAGAAATACTTTCAATAGTACTTTGTGTACAAAAATTTCAAAGTGATTTAATTAACAAAAGCTTTGTTATCAAAACAGATTCAAGGGCATCTAAATTTGTTTTAGAAAAAGATGGCAAGAATCTTGTGTCTAAACAAATTTTTGCTAGATGGCAAGCCATTTCATCTTGCTTCGACTTCCAAATTTTGCCTATAAAAGGGGTCGAAAACCCCTTGGCAGATTACCTCTCAAGAGAGTTCTTACTCTCAAAGAAAAATTCTCCCCAACACCAATCTCCTTCTCCCAGTAATGACCGGAAAGAAAGTGATCGAAAATGGGAAGAAGCCCAATGCTTCTTCAAGCACACCTACTCCAATGACGTCTGACAGCTATGCAATGGATGCTGGTTTCACCTTGGTGACCAGGTCTAAAGCAAAGCCTTCTAAAAAACAAGCAGAGGTTATCACTCCGGCGAGGCCTTCTGCCTCTTCAACATGGCCATCTGTCGTTACTCCATCGAGACCTACTGTCTCTTCCACTTCAAAGGGACCTTCTGTCCCCTCAACCTACTCGGATGCGGTTGTTCCCATTCGATTTTCTCCAATTCCTGAAATCAGGACCTATTTTAAAAAATCTGTGTCTATTCCAGAAGCTCTGGTAGAACTAGAATACGACGACCCAAAAATCGGCGAAGTCGTTAAAAAAGCCTTTCCATCGGGATTCTTTTATATCCCAGAAGGTTTTATGAATTTATTCTAGTCGACACAAAGTCCGTTGAAATTACTCAAATTCCGAGTCGCGATGATCCTTTGAAAATCGCGTATTAAAAATTAAAAATTTTTAAAGTCAAGAACCCGACGTATTGGAATCAAGATCCATACACGGAGAAGACTTTTTCAAAACCTTTTGTTCCTCATTCTTACTCATACAGAGACTATCAGATGACATGGTTCAATGTCATTTGGTAGCAAAATTACGAGCACTCGTGGTTTATTCAATTCTGCCAGAATGCTCATAAAATTCATTACCCATTTTGGTTCAACAAAGGGTGGAAAATCTTTGGATCAGCCAAAGATATATTTTCAGTCCCAATACAGGAATCGTACCACTACTTCATTCAAAATATATTCAAAATCTCATTTCCATTAACCATGCGCTTTTGCGTATACTTTCAAAATCCTTGGATTTTAACTTGGAATTTTCAAATTAAAGAAACCGAAGACCAAATAAAACAAGTCTTCAAAACTATCAAAATCAAATGGTGGGATAAATATACTTATACCCACGCAGACATCAAAGCGGTAAAGGTCTGGCTATCTGAGAATGGCCACCTTCAGGATTTATCCAAGAAGAGGACCTGCGAATTCCTTAATTTTCAAAGTCGAAGCTACTCGCTGCATTAGCCCAGACAACTTCAGAAGCTGATTTTCAAAAGCTTCTTCAAGAGGCCGCATCAGTCAGTTAGACGTCTTCTCCTTCTATTTTAGAAGAAGAAGATGAAGACACGATTTATGATCTCAATAATCCATTTTTGGATTCTCAACCACCTTTGTAAATATCATCATCAATGACTGAATAGTCGTTAAACTATTGGTAAAAAAAATAAAAAAAATTAGTTGGTGAAATATGTCACGATGAAACATTTCTCCTCACATATCTCATCATGTTTGTTTGTCTTCAATCTTTTCCTTTATTATTTTCACTTTCTGCATTTGTATTATTATTTTCACCTTTATTTTCACTTTTCCCATTTTCATCACATTATTGATGATTATGGATTTCCACATTCGTCAAATTATTGATAAGTATGGATTTTCACTCTCATCTCATTATTGATGAAATGAAATAAATAACCTTCAAAATAATATAATTATTCAATGTTATTGTTCACTCTAGCTATTGATGAGTATGGATTTTCACTCTCATCTCATTATTGTCCATATGTTATTGTTGTCCAAGAGACTCCTCATTATGAGGTCATGATTGGCTAAGACATTTAAAGAAGTTTTACCTAGAGCAACTTCTATCACAATCCCCTTCTCGCTCTCTGAAACTTCTTTCAATGTTATTGTTCTTGGTTATTTGGGCGCATCTTTCTTAAAAGTATTGTGACGACAGATGACCTAGGTAAAACTTCTATTGGGAGATCAGTGCAATAGAGAATCTGT
>NC_036651.1:4859933-4860617 GCF_002806865.2 Cucurbita pepo subsp. pepo | reverse complement strand
AAAAAAAAACATTTGAATTTTAAGCAAAATTTCACACCAAACTAAGTTTTATTTATTTATTTTTTCTTTATTTTAGTTTTCCAAACATAGATTGATCTGGAGTGGCTAGTTTTCAAAACTACTTCTTTGCTACAATTGAACAATATTTATATTGTAAAATAGGATTAACTTCCTTTAAGTTTATGTAGTTTCTTTTTATTACTATGTTTACTTCTATCTCATGTTACTCCATTTGTATTTACTTCGTTTTATACAAAAATTCACCGTAATTAATAAATCCATGTGCTTAATACATTCCCTACAAAAATAAACTTGTTTGTATGAGGATAAATTACAATGAATACGAAGAAAAGAAATCCCAAAAATAAGTAGAAGGTTGAGAATTTCACTCAAACACACAATGTCAAAGCGTGACTGCATGGCTCACATGCAATTCTACCACAAGATTGACATGAAACTTGCATAGATGATGCTCGAATTTTGAAGGCGAACTTCTCAACTTGAGAGATCAATTTGATTCATTACAAATCCGATTTTACATAATAATTTCTGGGTATTTATAGTCTCCCACAAAAGAAGTTAGTGGCCGGGGTTTAATCTCAATCCCCTTAAATCTCCAAAAAAAAAAAAAAACGAAGTCAATTTGACAATTCTACCATTACAAACTTTATGAAATTAAAAATA
>NC_036651.1:4850021-4850614 GCF_002806865.2 Cucurbita pepo subsp. pepo | reverse complement strand
TCTGATTTTTTCTCAAAACATCGATCAACACTTTAAGCATCTTCAAACATTTTTTACGACAATCAAAAGAAGCGGTTTAGTTGTGTCTAAACAAAAAATTAAACTTTTTCAAATAAAAATCCGTTTTCTTGGATTTGAAATTTATTTGGGTCTAATTAAACCATTCAAAGGTCCATTGAGTTTGCCTCAAATTTTTCGGACCAAATTACAAATAAAACCCAACTACAAAGATTTTTGGGATGTCTCAATTATGTGTCTGATTTCCTTCAAAATATGAGACCCATTTGCAAGCCACTTTATGAAAGGCTCAAAAAAAATCCAAAGCGTTGGACAGAAGAACACACCAAAACAGTCCAAAAAATCAAATCCCTTGTCAAGTCAATTTCGTGTTTATCGCTGATAAACCCAAGGACTAGTTTAATAGTGGAGACCGACGCATCGGATATTGGATATGGAGGAATCTTGAAACAGTCCCTTGACAAGAAAGAATCCATTGTCCGTTTCCATTCGGGAATATGGAATTCTACTAAAAAAAATTACTCAATAGTAAACAAAGAAATACTTTCAATAGTACTTTGTGTACAAAAATTTCA
>NC_036651.1:4802696-4849021 GCF_002806865.2 Cucurbita pepo subsp. pepo | reverse complement strand
ACAAAATCTACGCCTCATCTGTAAATAAGTTTAATATTCTACACAAGTAAATAAGAAACTTTTCATTAAAACTAAATAAGTTTAATGTTCTACACAAGTAAATAAGAAACTTTTCATTAAAACTGTGAGACTAACAACGATACGTAACGCGCAAAAATGGACAACATCTAGTAGTGGTGGGCTTGGGTTTTATTAATTTACGTTTTTTTTTTCAAATTATAAGATACATAATCGGCCAAAACGGACTTGACTTGTGTACCTTTATTGTAGTATCGCTTTTAAATTAAACCTAGAAAATTAGGATATTGAAATATTGATATTGAAAAAATAAATTTGAACTTATATGTTGAAACTATCTTAACACAAAATTAGGACGATATTATTTTTTTTTTTAAATAACCTTACTTTTAATCTTCCACCCTGAAATTATGGAGTATTACCAAAGTTATGAAATTATGGAGTATTACCATGAAATTATCTTGCATAACGCAAAACTAGTTAAATAATTTATTTTCTTTAAAAAAAATTTTTGTCTATATATTTACCTCATGTCCAACGTTAATAGATAGACCCAACAAAAATTTGGTTCGAAAATGATTAGGAATGTGGCTACATTGTTGCTCGTGACGGTTTGTTGGGTGGGGGGGCTCAGCCCGATGTTTAGTTCGAGAAGATCAATATACAACCGCTATGTAACGACCTAGGCCCACCGCTAGCCGGTCCTCTTTGGGCTTTCCCTTTTTGGTCTTCCCCTCAAGGCTTTAAAACGCATCTCCGCTGCCCGATGTTGTCCTCTTTGGATTTTCCCTTTTCGGTCTTTAAAATGCGTCTGCTAGGGGAAGGTTTCCACACCCTTATTGTAACGACCGGGGAAACAAAGAATATATATATATATATAATAAAAAATAAAATAAATTAAACAAAAAATTAAAAACTCAGTCACCGGAAAACCCGCGAGTTTTCAGATTGAATGGCACGATGACCTATCTGGGTCACGACCTCATGTATTTATAGATGCGTATAATGAAGATTACATTCCAAATCGATTTGGTAACAAACCCTTCAAATCATAACAACTATTATTTTAGTATATACAGTTATGATCTATTTTAGGTTTAACACCCCCCTCAATCTGGACGATGTACTACTAAGTTCAGATTGCGCCTAAAATAGCTAAAAGAAGGAGCTGGCAGTGGCTTTGTCATGATATCGGCGAGCTGATCCTTGGAAGATATGAGTCGAACATCAAGCTGACGAGTCGATACTCGTTCACGAACAAAGTGATAATCAACCTCAACATGCTTCGTCCGTCGATGAAAGATTGGATTGGCGGATAGGTAGGTGGCACCAATGTTGTCACACCATAGGCTAGGCGCTCACGCAAGAGAACTTTGATCCAAATTAATTCGGCAGTGGCATCAGCAACCGCCTTATATTCGGCTTCCGTACTAGAACGAGAAACTGTCGATTGTTTCCTCGAACTCCAAGAGATAAGATTGCCACCAAAGAAGATCACATAGCCTCCAGTGCTTCGACGATCATCAGGATTCCCAGCCCAATCAGCATCTGAAAAGGCACTCAACAAATCAGTGCTGGACTTTGTAAGACACAAACCCATATCAATAGTGTCATGTAGATAACGGAGAATTCGTTTGACTGCCGCCCAATGTATAGAAGTCGGAGAGGACATGAACTGACACACTCTGTTGACACAGAAGGATATATCAGGACGTGTCAGAGACAAATATTGGAGAGCACCAACGACACTTCGATAGCGAGTAGTATCCTCAGGTGAGAGCTTTTCACCACCATTCAATAACAACTTCTCACTGGGAAGCATAGGTGTGGGCACACCTTTGGAGGTGAGCATATTGGTTCTGGCTAATAAATCTCGAATGTATTTATGTTGTGTCAGAATAAGTCCACTAGAAGTATGGCGGACCTCAATCCCAAGAAAATAACTCAAAATACCAAGATCCTTGACGGCAAAATCATCCTGAAGCTGTGTAAGAAGTTTCTCAGTAGCCGTAGAAGATGAGCTGATGATAATAATATCATCAACGTAGATGAGGATATACATCTGAATGCCCGTTTTGTTAAAAATAAAAAGAGAGACATCAGCCTTTGAAGGTGTAAAATCCAGCTGTAATAGTTTGGAGCTAAGGCGAGAAAACCAGGCACGCGGAGCTTGTTTAAGGCCATAAAGCGACTTATCCAGCTTGCAGAGATAACCAGGGTGTTGAGAATCCACAAATCCAGGGGGCTGCTTCATATAAACATCTTCATTAAGAAGGCCATGAAGAAAAGCATTTTGAATATCAATCTGCCGAATAGCCCAACCACGAGAAATAGCAAGAGATAATAAGAGCCGAATGGTAGTGGGCTTAACAACTGGACTAAAGGTATCATCATAATCAACGCCATACTGCTGTTTAAAACCTTTAGCAACCAGGCGTGCTTTGTAGCGATCAATAGAGCCATCTGGCTTTTGTTTGAGTTTGAAAACCCATTTGCAATCAATAACGTTAAGACCAGCACGAGGAGGAACTAAGTGCCATGTCTTATTTTTTTGAAGTGCCTGAAATTCATCATTCATTGCCTGACGCCAGAGGGGATGCTCCATAGCAGTAATATGTGAAGTAGGTTCAGAGGCAGAAGACCGAGCTACAAGATATGTTACTGTTCCATCTGTACGCACCTTGGGTTTCTTGATATTGTGCTTCAATCGAGTACCATACGGATGAGTAGTAGGTGCAGGATCCACATTTGAGGGGACGGCCGTATCAGCCGTTGCGAGGGGAGCAACCGATGCTACAGCAGTTGGTTGACCAGCGGCCGAGGATTCGACCGGGCATTGCGCAATATCATCTGCTGGCGGAGGAGCCGAGGCCTCAATCATTGGCGGAACAACCAACGCCGATTCGCATGGCAGCGACGCGGAGGATTGTTGCGGCAATTCCGAAGCTGATGTAGACACCAAATTTTCTGCATCCAAAGAGTTAGTAGGCCCAGACATATGCATGTGATCATTCTCCAAATTAGTACTGCTATTACCCAAATGCAAGGTGCACAAATCAGGGGCATTATGCGTCGACTGCATGATTGGGGAAGAATTAGGTGAGGCTCTCTTGAATGGAAAAACATTTTCATCAAATATGACATCTCTAGACATATAGACACGACCAGAATCGGTGTCAAGACACTTATACCCTTTATGTGAAGAACTGTAGCCTAGAAAGACACATTCCTTTGATCGAAAAGAGAGCTTTTGTTTGTTATAAGGACGAAGATGAGGCCAACAAGCACACCCAAAATTTTTTAATAAGGAGTAATTTGGTGGGGTATGAAAAAGAAGCTCTAAGGGGCATTTTTTATCGATGACACGAGTAGGAAGACGATTGATGAGATATGTGGCTGTAAGAAACGCGTCGTCCCAAAATTTAATAGGTACATGAGCATGAGCTAGAAGGGCTAGGCCAGTTTCAACAATATGACGATGCTTGCGTTCAGCAGACCCATTTTGTTGATGTGTGTGAGGGCACGAAACACGATGACCAATTCCAAGGGAACGAAAAAATGTGTTATGAATTTTCTGATATTCCCCACCCCAATCAGATTGGACCCACTTGATTTTAGTATCTAGGAGGCGCTCAACATGAGCTTGGAATTGCAAAAATATACGAGGAGCTTCTGTACGATCATGCATCAAATAGATCCACGAAAATTTACTGAAATCATCAATGAAACTAATATAATATTTAAAACCCCCAACAGATGGAGGTGCAGGGCCCCAAACATCCGAAAAAATAAGTTCCAAAGGTGACGAAGACCTATGGGAAGAACTAGTATATGGTAATCGATGACTCTTTGCTAACTGACACGCATTACAAACTGACAAAGATGACTCACTAGCACACGAAATATTATTTAGACGCAAAATGGATTTTATTACTTGAGATGAAGGATGTCCAAGACGTGCATGCCATTGGGCGTGAGTAGTAGATCTGCTCACCAAGGCGTGCTTGAGATTATCGACATCGGATGGCTTAATAGGATAAAGACCAGATTCACACCTCCCATTTAGGAGACTTTTCCTCGACTGTCGATCCTTTATAGAAAAATGCCAAGGATGGAATTCAAAGAATACGTCATTATCACGAGAAAATTTATGAACAGAAAGAAGATGTTTGGAAATTTCAGGCACATGCAAAATATTACGCAACGCAAGAGGACGAGTAGCAGTATTAATTAGAGAATGACCAGTATGCAAAACACGCAAACCTGCTCCATTGCCGACTTGAACTTGTTCACCTCCATGATAACGTTCACGCACAGCGAGACGATCCAGGTCACTGGTGATATGGTCCGTAGCGCCTGTGTCGCTGTACCAATTTGGGTCAATCTTGTAAGAGGAAGTAGCCGCCAGTGCCGTAGGAGGAGCAGAAGAAGGTTCATCTTGATAGGACTCATCCATCCTATGCCAGCAGCGGATAGCAGTATGCCCCACTTTGCCGCAGATCTGGCAGGAAGGACGAGCAGAAGGGCCACGACGATCACCAGCAGGACGAGAGGGTGCATAACCTTGAGAACGACCACGACCGCGATCCCTACGCCCACGATTCTTCTGCTGACCACCACGACTAGCATAATTGGCAGAAGATCCAAGATTTAACTGAAGTTCAGCCTGGTGTTGTAGTTGGCGAGCTTCATACGTCATTAGATGTGCAAACACATCATCAAGGGTGAGGGCTTCACTCTTGGTAGTCATTGAGGTGACGAAGGGATCATAGTCAGGGCCAAGACCAGCGAGAAGATACGCGATCACATCATCATCCTGCAAGGCAGAGCCGGCGGCGGCCAGCTCGGTGGCTAGCCCTTTGATCTTGCAAAAATAATTTGCAGCAGATTGATCTCGTTTCTTGGACGTGGCGAGCTCAACACGAATCTGAGTAGTGCGAGCACGAGTTGACGATGAAAACATCCGCTGCAGGGTATCCCACGCCTCCTTGGACGTAGTAGCGGCAACCACATCATGAAGAATCTCCTCAGACATGGAGGAGAGAAGGCCGCTAAGGACTTGTTGATCCTGATCATACCACTGATTATAGGCCGGATTAGAGACCAGCTCAGCACCAGCAGCAGTTGAGGAAGGGATCAGCTTGGCAGGTGCAACATTGGTGCCATCGAGGTAGCCCATAAGCTTCGTACTCCGTAGGTAGGGGAGGAGCTGGGCACGCCATATGATGAAGTTGTTTTTGGTTAGACGAATTGTGACAACATGGTGTAGAGGGATTGGGCCAAAAGTCGCCATGGTAGTTGAGACGGTGTTGGAGATGGTGGATGGAGAGGAGGAAGAAGACATGGCGAGGAGTTTAAAAAATAAACCTTGGCTCTGATACCATGTTAGATTGAATGGCACGATGACCTATATGGGTCACGACCTCATGTATTTATAGATGCGTATAATGAAGATTACATTCCAAATCTATGATTTGGTAACAAACCATAAAATCATAGATTTGGTAACAAACCCTTCAAATCATAACAACTAGTAAATCTTAGACTATTTTAGTATATACAGTTATGATCTATTTTAGGTTTAACAGTTTCTACCCTCAGTTTTACCATCCGAGGTCATTATGGGCCCTAAACGTTAAAGACAGATTAGGTCGGGGGTTTATTTTGATAAATAGCATGAGGTTTAGCTAGGGTACCTTATGAAAGGTTCTAAATTCTTATGTGGTTATCATAGGGCGTATTTAACCGCTAGGACTAGCTCGTTGAGAGTGACTTCAACCAAGACCATCGAGGTAAGTGATCTTACTGTCGGAGTTAGCTTACTACTTGTTGTATGATGGTGCGTGCCCTGTGGCCCCTGCATGCACCATATTTATGTGATATGATTATGTGATGTATAGATTGTGTTGACCGTATATTGTGTATGTTATGTGATGTATGAACTTATGTTGACTGTTGACTATTTATGTTATGTCATGAATGAGATGTTAGTATTATATGCCATGAATATGTTGATTGATGTCATAGATACACGTAGAATTATCGAGTTATGTCATGAGATGTTTATGCAACTGGAATGTTTATGTAATATGCCATGTAATGTAAGTCATGTGAGATGCCATGTGATGTAAGAAACGTAAATGCGATGTTAGCACTGCTTATGTAATGCCATGTTAGATATGTTAAGGAACCTCATGCATATATGTATGTCACGTGCATGGGGATTCTTCCCCTTTATGATACAAAAGAATGAATTACGATATTTATGTTCGCCATAATATCATGCGGGTCCTTTTCTGTTTTGTGGTGTCCCGCGACGTGTAATACATTATGCCCGACCAAGCTAGGCCCAGGGGGTACGTATATGAGCCTGCCTGGTGGGTCCATGTACACGTACATCGGCCATGTGTGAAGAAGTACCACACATCCAACCCTACCCGAAATAGAAAAGCGCCCAAGGCTATGAAAAGTTTATGAAAAGTTAGGTCCCGCTCATATGTGGCATGTGTTTGCATTCCTAACCCCAATTGTAACGACCCGGGAAAGAAAGAAAGAAAAAAAAATATATATATATATAATTAAAATAATAATAATAAATAAATAAATAAATAAAAAGGAAAACGAGAAAAAAAAAACAAAAACTCAGTCGCCAGAAAACCCGCGAGTTTTTCGGCGACCGCCGAATTTCGCGGAACCCACGCGAAACGATGGCCACAACACGCCCAGCCCTCAGCCCACGACACCCAGCACCATCATGATACCTGGAAAGAGAGAAAAGACAGAAACTATGAGAGAGAAAGATTTCGGGAAAAAAAAATCGGCGAGTGTCTAGTTTCTCCGACGAACCCTCAAACCACCCTCAAACTGACACCAAACGACCTGTTACCACCATTAGAAGGGTCCCTAACGAAAGCACGATAACTCAAGGTGCGTTCTGTGCTTCTTCGTAAACGCCGTCGTCGGTAACCGAGGTCGGAAAATTGGGTTTTTCCTAATCGTTCATAGATCCGTGGTTTTAGGAACCTTTAGGCCGCAAGACTTCCAGAAAAAGAAAGAAGGATGATAAATAAAGAGGAAGAGAGAGGACCAAAATCGGCAACGGAAACGCCGCGGGAAGGAGAGAGAGAAAGTTCTCCAGAAAATCGACCGAAGTCGGGTAAGGAAGACGAGACCCACGGATCCGGGTTAACCCAAAACCAGAACCCGAGAGGGTCAGCCCATTCTTTCCTCGGTCTCTGCCTTCGGCCCAGCCCAACTACAGCAGCCCAAACCTCAGACCAGCCAAGAAGTTACGGTTCAATTGAACAAACCCGAGACCAGACCCATGGTCCAATCGAGCCGGCCTGCAACCCAAAAAAAATAACTTTCGGCCCAGCCCAATGAGCCGAGGCCCAACTATAGTCTTGGCCCAGTAGCCTCCGCAGCCCGCGACCCGCGCTTCGACCCGACGCTACCGCCCGACGTGGCTCGCTCCACTGCTCCCACGTGTCACACGGCGGCGCAGGCGGTCCCTCGGCTCGGCTCGGCTCGGTGCAAACGGCTCGGGCTCCCTCCGGCAGCTTCCAGCGGCTGTTCCGCTCGGCTCACCTGTTTTCAGCCCGGTTTCCACTGTTCTGACCCTCTCGAATCTGTTTTCGGCCCTGATTAAGGTCTCCGTGGCCGTTTTAGAGCCGTATTTCATATTTATTAAATTATAGGTAAATTAATTGTGAAATACTAACGGAAAGTGGTGAACGGTGTGATAGGAAACAAACCCTGGCGACGTAGGAAGCAGCTCTCACTGAATGGGAGCTTACGTTTAGCTATTTAGGGAGTACTTCGGCCATGGCCAACCAAGTAAGTGGCCTTACTATAGGATAGGCTAAATAAATTGTATGATGCTTGATGATATGTGCCAGTATATAAATATTTTGTTGAGTGACGCTTGATATGTTTGACGCTCGTTGTGGCATTATGATGAGCATGATGATTGCATGATTTTTACCTTAATATGATGATGTTTTCCATATTGAGCATGCTAGATGATGATGAGTGTCATATTGAATCATGTCGTTAGATCGACGTAGGACACAACCCTAGAGCATGAAAATGATATTAATATAAATATCCACGAGTATGCGTTACCTAGAGTAACTGTAACGCCCCGTTGGGTTTAATTATATATATATATATATGTGTGTGTGTTAAAATAAAAATAACAGAATAAAGAAAGAAAAAAAAAACTGACCACCTCCTTTAATCTCTCCGTCCATCCCCTAAAATACCTCCCTCAGTATCAATAATTCAGCACAAAAAAAAAAACAAAAAACAAAAAAAAACAAAAAAACAAAATATTTGTCTCGAGGAAAAAAAATGCATATAATTGAGAGATGGTTATGAAATAATGGAGACCTATAGAAGGAAGGCAGATAATGGAGAGATGGTAGACAGAGGAAGAGAGATGTCATTTGAAAAGGTTAGTAGTTAGATTTACCTTTTTTTTTTATTTTTCTCTTACCTTCTATGGAGGATATTAGCAATTATTTAGATTTGAGTTAGAAATTTAGAAATTATCTGTTGCAATGATATGAATTAGAAATTATCTATCCTAGCGAGGGTCATGAAAATTGATCAGAGAAAAAAAGGAATAAATAGATAAGGAGGAGAGGAAGATAGGGAAAAGGAAGATCCCTAAAACATATTCAAATAAAAAAAAAAANTTTTTTTTTTTTTTTTTTCTCTTTCTTTCTACTAAGGATATTAGCAATTATTTAGATCCGAGTTAGAAATTTAGAAATTATCTGTTGCAATGATCTGAATTAGAAATTATCTATCCTAGCCAGGTCATGAAAATTGATCAGAGAAAAAAAGGAATAGATAGATAAAGGAGGAGAGGAAGATAGGGAAAAGGAAGATTAAAACATATTAAAAAAAAAAAAAATATGGGAAGAGAATTAAAATATGAGACAGAGAAGGAAAAGAGAAGAGAGAAAGATTGGAAAACAGATCAAATAAAAATAAAAAATACAAAATTTGGAAAACATAATCAAAAGAGATTTTCACAGAAAAGAGAGGAAGAGGAAGAGGAAGATAGGGAAAAGGAAGATCGGTAAAACATATTCAAAAAAAAAAAAAATATGGGAAGAGAATTAAAATATGAGACAGAGAAGGAAAAGAGAAGAGAGAAAGATTGGAAAACAGATCAAATAAAAATAAAAAATATAAAATTTGGAAAACATAATCAAAAGAGATTTTCACAGGAAAGAGAGGAAGATTAAATTTGGAAATAGTAAAGCTAAAAAAAATCTGGTGAGTATAATTAAACCTGGAAAGAATGAAACTAATTAAAAGAATTAAATTTAAATTGCTTAGAATAATTAGATATGAAAGTAGAATTGAAAGGCTAAATAGAATTAGAGTTAAAAAAAAGAAGAAAAATAAAATAAAAGAGAGGAGGATTTTAGGAAAGAAAAGAAAGTTAGAATAGTTTGAAGATGACACCTACCGTTCATATGACAATGGCAAAATTGAAAGGCTAAACAGAATTAGAGTTAAAAAGAAAGAAGAAAAAAAAACAAAAAAGAGGATTTTAGGAAAGAAAAGAAAGTTAGATGGCAAGTACCTTACATAGAATTAAAATATGACATAGAAGACAAATAAGTGAGAGAAGAAGATATGAGAAATTATTATATTTGTATATATAGGATATAACATTAAATGTTCAATTATCCAAGCCATTTGAAATATTAATAATATTGACATATTATTAATTTAAGTTTTAAGTTTTATATCCTATATAATTTAGAAACAATGAAAATATGGAATTCGATTTTTATTGAGACCGTTTATAGCAGTTTTTCACACGGTTAGTTGGATTATTAATTAAAATGTGAAATACTAACAAAATGTGACGAACGATGTGATAGGAAGCAAACCTTGGAACCATTTGGTGTATTTCTTGAGGAACGGGAGCTTACGTAAATAAATTAGGGAATTTTTCGGCTAAGGCCAACCAGGTAAGTGGTCTTACTATAAGATAGGCTAAAAATTGTATGAGTTACGATGATGTATGAACTATATCGTACGATGCGGTATATGAGTTATGATGATGTGTGGGTTACGATACTTCATGTGCGCAGTATATATATATTTTGATGAATGTCGTACTTGATATGTTTGATGCACTTTGTGGCAATATGATGAGTATGATGATTGCGTGACGTTTACCTTAATATGATGATGTATTCCATATTGAGCATGCTATATGATGATGAGTGCCATATTGCATCATGTCGTTAGATCGACATAGGACACAACCCTAAGAGCGTGAAAATGATATTAATATAAATATCCACGAGTATGTGTTACCTAGAGTAACAAAGAGATGAGACTAGAGGGTTGTGTCAGAAGAGACATTATGATGGATTTAGAGGGACCTCATGCATATTGTATGTTCATAAGCATAGGGCTACTTCCCCTAGAGATGATGAGTGCGGACGCGCACCGTATGATGAGCGCGAATGCGCACAGGTGCGAAAGCACACAGATGAGGGTGTTCATGAGGCGCATGACACTATGGGGTTCCGCTGACCTCCGGACGTCGCTACAGATTAGCTTGACCAGAGGGTCCAGGGGGTGTGCGAGCGCCCTGGGGATTCACACTCGCACGTGTGAGTCGTGTGTAGGGAAGTACTACACATCCAATTTGTCCGAGACTGGAGGCCACCCCTAAGATGATTAGAGATAGGTCCCTAAATCATGATTGCATGTGTTTGCATTTGCATGGCCCCTATAGTGGGGCCACTTACTGAGTATTCTTTGAAATACTCAGGCCGTGTGCCACATCATTTTTCAGGTAAAGGCAAGGCGCACTTGTACGGAGGACGGCGGCATCGCGAGCAGAGACTGTGGCACGTGCATAGGGTAGATTCATATTTAAATTTCTAGTCTTAAGTTAGAATAGGTTGTTTTGCATTTCATTGTTTTAAATTATTTTGTATTTGTTTTTGTTTTCTCTAAATTTCAGTATTTCATATTTAAACACGTAAGACCATGGCTGTGTTTTCCAGAGAAGAAGTTGTTTTAAACGTTTTTTTTGAAGTTTACGTTATCAACTATGTTCATGTAAGAGTTATATTTCCGCATTATAGATGAGCATGAGACGTTAGTAGCGACTCTGAGTATGTGGAAATTTAGGGTCGTTACAGTTGGTATCAGAGCTCTAGGTTTTAGATTCTGTAGACTAGCCTACAATGTAGGCTTGGCACGTTCCATGGTCCCAACGTCGATGCCCCGTCACCGTCAGGTACGCCTTGCACAAGATAAGAAAAGAGAAACGTTTTCAAACTCGCATGCATTTTTATGTTAATGTTACTGAAATTGTTGTGATATTTCACGTATTTATTTAAGAGCATGATGTGATGTGTTGCATGCTGAGTGATTTTGTTTGCAATATGATGTGAACTTAGTAGATGTGATGCATAGCATAATTTCATAGGTAATGAGCCTTAGACTTAAGAGATGCTATCTTTGTTTCTAGAACCATGCTGCCTAGACCATGTGAAAGAGTAAGACGAGGAAGGGGACGACTTCCTATTAGAGATAGAGGACGAGGTGTGGCTGAAGAGAGCCCACCTCGAGAGGGATCAGGGACAGGGTTCAGAGAGGGATCATATAACTTATGAGGCCATACTATTGATTTCATTGGTGTAGCATCTCTTTTATGCACACATGTTATTGGAGTTTATTTTGTAAGTTATATATATATATATATATATATATATATATATATTCAACTATATTTACATTTTATTGGTCTACTCTTAGGGGTGGAAGGATTCGAAAGTCCCAACCAACTTTCCTTTTACTAGAGATAGAATTGTGGAAAGTTATTTTGGACATTGGAGGCATATTTCTAACTATGTTATAATATTGAAAGAAAAATTTAATCCAAACTAATCGCACTTTCTCCAATTCTAAATGATATACATGATACCTACGGAACATTTCAAAAACTCCAAATTTTTACTCGCAATTCAAAAGTTACTCATTTATCTTACCACTTCATAATTACACTTTGAAAATTTTCTAATTAAAATTTGGTCAGACTTTTAATAATTCTTTAGCACAATAGATACGAAAATGGTTTGTAAGGAAAATGATTATTGGTTGAAATCAAATCAAATTGACTTTTATATGTGATAAGTCACAAAATTTGCAGTTGAAACAGGGAAGGAGTAAAGGTTCTTCATCTCTCTCCTCTAGCTTCTTCCATTCTTTTTTTTTATATATACACATGTATATAAATTTCTCATTTTCTCTCTACGGATTGAAAAATTAGCGGAATCCTCCTTTAAAGAAGCTAAATGGTTGAACAAAATAACCAAATTTTAATGAGTACATGAAATTAGCATTATATAGCACAGGCTAAACCTTCCTTATAAGCATTTTTCATTTTTTGGCATGAGTGATATAGTAACAAACGAGATATTTGAATGATTTTCTAAAAGACCTAAAATTATTAAAGCCTCAACCATCATTTGCCGACTCATGGACGACGTCGTTTTTCCCACGAGGTATATATTGTGTTCTATCCTTCAAAAACAACACACAAAGTTGAATTTTTTAAAAGAAATATATTTACTTATATGTTGTTCATTTTCAGTTTGAAAAAGAAAAGGAACACGTAGAGCTTGTATTGAACTTCATAAAGCAAGGGGTTGATGCATAACTTCATAAAGCAAGTGGTTGATGCACGGAAGGAAATAAATGAAGCATGTCTTCATCCAATCCCTGTCCCAATGCCTATTTTAATGTGTACTGTAAATCTATCTAAAGTTATAAACCATGAGGATGGATACACAAATGCAAATGATAGAGCGAAACTTCTTATTGAATCTCGTTTTGTCAACCCAATACCTTGTTGAATATATTTAGCAACAAGAAACTTTGTAAGACCTAAAATTTATCATCAAGTTAAAATGGTTGAAATCAAACCATTAAGTTATAAAATTTATGCTCGTATTAATAACAAAACTTGGATGGTTTAAATATAAATGCTTTTGTACATTTAGTTTACATCAGTCTTCTTTACGTTTTTTATTTATTTATATATTTTTAGTAATGATATTGTAGATTTATTTTGAATTAATATTATAAAACAAAATCGATCGGATGATAAAATGAAAACCCGTAGATCCTTATCTATTAGGAATAATCAATTTAAATGTAACAACTTTGTAGACAAAATTGGACTTATTTGATTTTTTGTCAAGTAACAAACATGATTATAGGTCATGGAGGAATTGTCATATTGTCTCAAACCCTATTTTCACGTGACAAAATAAACATATAATAATTTTGGTGAAGAAAGTCTTTCAATGTACTTTTTTTTTCATATGGCTTTAAAATTAAGTTTTTGTCCCCATTGTTGAAGAGGTCTTTTCTCTTCGTCTAAACTTATTTAATATTAATTTAATTTTGTTATTAGATTGTGCATATGTAATGCCTCAAGCCCATCGCTATTAGATATTATGTAGGTATTGTCCGTTTTGGTTCGTTACGTATCGTCGCCAGTCTCAGTTTTTAATACGCGGCTACCACATCTTTTATGGGTCCAACGTTCTTGTTGGCACACAATCGATGTTTGGCTCTAATATCATTGTAAAAGTCTAAGCACACTGCTAATAGATATTGTTTGTTTTGGCTTATTATGTATGGTCGTTAGAGAGAAATTCAAAACACCCTTAAGAAAAATATTCCATTTTACTCTCCAATTAATATGAGATTTTCCACTATACCTTGATAAGGGCCAGACTCTTATCTTATTTAGTAGCACGTGATTCATAACCTAAATGTTAGTGTCTGCAAAGCTGCCATGGCCCTTCACCGGGTCAGCCTCATCCTCGTTCGATGCACCACTGGTCCACACTCTACTTGAATCCAAAAACTTATTTTGTCCAAATTCCAGTCAACAACGCATCACATGTCCCACGCACCCATCCCACATTCCCCTAAATTTTAACATAGGCTTGTGTTGAAGTCATATAAGTTAATTTATATGTAATCGTTTAAATTTGAAAAGAAAGGAATGGAGAAAACTCTATAGAGTTATCGATTATCAAAATCGAGTGAGTTTGAATTCTCTTACATCCGCTCAATAATTAGTGAGTTTGTTAGCTTTTCTCTTCCATTCTGTATTTTTCTTCAATAATTAGATAGAAGTTCTTAATACGATGGAATACCTTTGTGTAGGTCATTACAAACTTCGAGGCACAAGTCAAGTCAATCTTTAAATATGATAGAACGTCGGCTAAGGCCAATCATGTACGCGGCCTTACTATCGGCTCAATCAAAAGACTTGTCTTATGTATGACGACTTGTGCCTACTGGCTCTTACACGTGTCATTTATGATTTATGTTATATGATGATATAATGATGTTGTATGATGAAGTGATGATGTTATATGATGATGCAATGACCTTATATGATGATGTGATGATGTAGATGATGACATGATGATGATGCATGATGACATGATGATGTAAGATGCATGGTGATGAGATGACTTAACATTATGATATTTGATATTTAGTTGATATACATGTATTAAATGTCATGATGCATTGTGACAATGACTTTTCTAAGACACAATCCTAATTTATGTTAATGAGAATGAACGTATGAAGTCCAATGTATGCATGTTACTTAGAGTAATGTATGAATGATGTATAGGGTTGTGTCGTAAGAATGATTTAAAGATGAAAACTATAGGGACCACATACATATTGTGTGTTCATATACATCAGGTTACTTACCCATTTATGATGATCAATACGGACGCGTACACTATGATGATGATGATGATCATCATGTCTCACATGATACTCGGGGGTTTGTTTGTAACGATCCTAAATTTTCACTTACCTAGAATCGCCACCGTCATCATCATCTATACTCATATGTGAAATTAAACATTTAAAATTTCATCATAAAACATAAAATTCATCTTAAAACACTGTCATAGACTTACATGTTCAAAAACATCTTTACAACGATACAACAAACTCAATTGGGTCGAAAATGCTTCTAGAAGAGTCCAAAGCAGTCACGCAGAACCAATTAAGCCAACTAGCTAGTCGAAGATTTTTTATCTCTTATTTTTTGAATTTAACCATAACATACCCACTACCAACATTGGCTACGGTAAAGTTGCAAGAAGATGGTGATTCATTTAAGAGTCGACATTAGGAGCGATTATAATAAGATGTGTAATGGTTCACATTTTAGGTATGACCAAGGAAATAAGTTCTAAATGACAATAAGCTTTGGTTCCATAAGTTATAAGTCGCTAGGTGTGTTTGCATGTTTCAAACTTTATAACGAGAATACTTATAGGGTAATACTCTATCGTTTTTCTTTTAATTTGTTGTAAGTAATGGTAATGGCAAAGGCATACTACATGTGTCATAAGGTCAATGTTATAATAATGTTACTTTTTAGAGTTTAAAATTTTTGTTAACTATTCTTTTCTACTCAAATAGAGCTCTTACATTTCTACTCAAATAAGCCATAAATTTTAAGCTCCATAAAATTTATTGTCAATATAGATGTTCAACAAGGCACGGAGTTCACAAGAAGAGATTCAATAATAAATTTTGTTTTGCCATTTGAATTTGTGTATCCATCCTCATCCGAATAAATCACGTTCATAACTCTTGAAAAATTTACTGTCCGCATTAAAATAGGCATTGGAACAGCAATTGGATGAAGACATGCTTCATTTACATCCTTCCATGCATCAACCACTTGCTTATGAAGTTCAACACAAGCTTCTTCCTCTGAACAACCATATTGCTCTATGTAACATTCAACCGCAGAAGCAACATGTTCCCTTTCTTGCTCAAACTGAAAAAGAAAAACATATAAGTAAATGTAGTTTACTTTTAAAAAGTTGAACTTCGTTGGTGTTGCTTTTGAAGGATAGTAAACCTTGTGGGAAACGATGTCGTCCATGAGTCTACAAATGATTGTTGAGCCTTCAATAATTTTAGGTCTTCTAGAAACCCATTGAAGTACATCATTCGTTACCATGTTGCCCATGACGAGAAGTGAAATGCTTATAAGCAGAGAATAACCTGTTGTATATAATGCCAATTCCATGTGCTCCTTAAAATTTGGTTTGTAATTTTTGCTTAACCATTTAGCTTCTTCAAAGTAGGATTCCGCTAGTTTCTTTATCTGTTAAGATCAATGAAAATGAAATATCTTATATACATGAATAAAAAGGTGGGAATAAGATATAGGAGGGAGAAGAAGAAAGTTTACTTCTTCTTTCGCAATATGGACGTGGAGTGAACTTTCATCCTTGTCTATCTCTTTACTGATTTCTTTATAAAGATCTAACATTGCTATATAAAAAGGTTTCATGTACTCGGGGAGTACATTAACCATGCTTCTATCCCACCTGAAAAATTTAATGATGTCATCGTTAATAAAATCTTCAAACATTATTTTGAATATGGATTAGGTTAAAATATGATCACTAGCCCAATAATTATATCAAGCCTATATTTATTTTAGGAAAATGATTTAGATATTTTAGGAATAAAGATACGTTTCTTATTTTAGGAAAATGATTTAGTATTTTAGGAATAAATATACCTAATTATTTTAAAAAAGATTTAGATATTTTAAAAAAATATTTAGGAATAAATTGTCTCGTCCCTACCATAAATACCCCTCTATCTTACGTACGTTTTCATCCCAACAATACAAACATGTAATATTTGAGGAGGAGTCATGCAAGTCTTTCCCACACAGAGTTGTATTAAACAAATTATTCCGATCTAAAAAAAATTTGTACGATGTTTTGAAAGAGTAGGTAGTACATTGAACAATATATATATATATAGTGTGCTATGTATTTAAGTGACCTTTGAATAGCTGGAGTGAGGACTTGGAGTTCTTCAAATGTTCCATATGCATCATATATATCATCTAAAATTGAAGAAATGGCGGTTACTTTGGTTAACAGTTTTCTACCAACACTGAATTGAGGCTCAAAATATACCCCCAACGTCCATAAGTAGCACTCAACAATTCTGTCTCTTGCAAAAGAAAAATTGGTTTCGACTTTTAAATCCTTCCACCACCTGTTCAATATGTAAACAAGACACAAATATAAGAGAAAAAACATTTAACTTTAAAAAAAATGTTCAAATCCAAACATCATCTATATAGTAGGTAAGAATTTATAGCTTATGTACGCATAATAGGTGGGAAAGAGGAAGTGACATTTAACATGTTCAAGTCATGCTTTAAAACTCATTTTAAACTACTCATACACCCAAAAACTTGATCTAATATATTATATTAAATTTAATGATATGAATAGTGTATTGAATTTAAAGTTAGAAAAGATAAAAGAAAGGTTATAGATAGAAAAAAAATTATACGAAATTGTATAAACATATAGATAAGTATAAACCTGATGACTTCTATCAACTCCTTTTGATGAAGTTTCTGTAATATGTTGAAATCCAATTTTGAGAAAGTAAGCAAAGTTTTAGAATGTGAAGGATCTTCTTCATATATTGGTATGTACTCTCTTGCCTTCATTCTTGGAATGGCTTTTCTTAGAGGATATTTCAAGGCGCTCGTAACTTCAGCGACAAAAATTGGGCTCGAGTTGGATATAATATTTTTTAGATGTTTGACACTAAAATCGAGAGCTTCCTCAAGAACATCTTCTCCATGTACCCTCATATGTGCTGCTTCATATAGACTTAAGATTGCTCTTGCATTTTCGGCTAGTGATTCTTTGAATTTCCCATTACTTTCTACAAATTTTGTGAATATGTCTGTTTCAAATTTATGCGCACAAAAACAAGCATTAGCTCTTAAAACTATGAAAAATTTAATATTCTTTACTTGCAATAACTTTCAATTTTTCGATGTATATGCCTAAAACATAAGGTGATAGGATAACATAAGAGTTAAGAAATGAATAAACTTACCGCAAGGAATTTTATAACCTTGTTGTCTAAGGAGTCGAAATAGAAGAGAGATCGTGTAAAGATCATCATTGCCATCAATATTTGTGAACTCTCTATAGTTTGCATATATTTGTTCTAAGATTTGATCAATCTCGTTCTCAAAATGATAAGATACATTTAACCGTTGAATTGAATCAACTAGATTCAGTATCTTAAAAGGATTTCTATTAGAAATTATTAGCATCTTTTTCACTTCTCCTTTCAACTGTTTAGCTTGTTCCTCCACCTCAACATCTATTTTCTGAAATTTAAAAGTGAAAAAGTCAAGGAAGTTCAAAAACAAAATTAAAAGTTTAATATAATAAAGAAATAAGTACATGAACATAGACGATTAATTTACCGTTGCTTCGGATGATAGTGAAAGGAAATGGTCCTTCCATATGCTTGGATGAAAGTTTGCAATAGGACGTTTGGCTTTAAGATTGTTTGGGCTCTTCATAGATGAAGCAGAAATAGGAGAAGTTTGATGAGGCATTTTCTATCGATTCGTTCGAGAAGAAGAGACCGGAGAAATTAGGATAACTTCACTCTCAAATGAGTTTCAATGCATCCATGAAACATCACAAATATTTATAGAAGTTTTTTTTATTACATGGAAAAATTCTTATCACATAAATTTTGTGAGGTTCTGAAGGCAGATAAATATGTGATATTTTGTAACTAAAAATCAAATGGAATAAATTTAAATTCCCAACCATTTATTTTATATAATAAGAACTATTATCATGAATTTTAATTTAATTTAATTGTTTTTTTTTTTTTTGTTTTGTTGTTGGTAATTTTTTTATTAGGTTATATTTATATATTTTTTTTATTAAATATAGAAAATTAAAAATTATTAAATATATAATTTTAAGAATCACTCAATTGGTCACGTGAAAATTTCACATAAATGGTAGTCACAAACTTGTGAGTGGTCCTATTTAGACATGTCATGTCTGAATTAGGACAGGTTTGGTAGAGGACAAGATGTACCAATATTGTGTAATGTCTAAATTAGGACTGGCAAAGGACAAGATGTACCAATATTGTTCCAATAGAGATATATTTATATTATATAATTCTCGATTAATATAAAGACTTTTTTTTATTATTTATTATTTAAACTTCAAAATTTTATTGAAACATTAAACAATTAAGAAATATTTTTTTAAAATTAATTTTATCCTAAATTAATAGGTAAGAGTATTGTTGATTTTTTTATTATTATAAAAAATTTGAAGATTTTGATAAAATAAAATTTATACCATGGAAGAGAAAAATCCAATTACAAAAATGAATATGAAATCGGAGTAATTGTAAACTTATATACAATACTCTTATTCTCCTAACGAGTTAAACTTGACGTTTTATTGAGTTAATTAGAATTCAATATAAATAGAAATTAAAAAAATTCTTAATCAACTAAAATCATTATAACTTTCCTCTATCAATTTTTATTTTATTATCCCATCAACTTTTTTATAATATTCAGCCTTTTGCATTCAAATTAAATGTGTGAAAATATATAAATTTTAAAAAATAAAACATAAATTATATTTTTACCCAATCATATTTTTCTTTTATATTTTATACCTTTTAACAAAATCATTTTTTTTACAACACTTTTTCAAATCTAT
Source organism: Cucurbita pepo subsp. pepo (assembly GCF_002806865.2). Classification (NCBI taxonomy): domain Eukaryota; kingdom Viridiplantae; phylum Streptophyta; class Magnoliopsida; order Cucurbitales; family Cucurbitaceae; genus Cucurbita; species Cucurbita pepo. The sequence goes on along the minus strand of NC_036651.1, from coordinate 4,829,348 downwards.
TTTTCTACCGAATTATTAAAACTCTGACTACTTTTAATTATAAAATTTTCATAAATATCTCTTGTGAACTAAAAAAATATATAAAAGAAAAATGGTGGAGAATTAGAAAAAATGGTCAATGTCAACCTCATTCTTTCCTAATTAAGCATTAGAAATGTACGTGACTAAGTAANAAAAAAAAAAAAAAAAAAAAAAAAAAAAAAAAAAGAATGAGAAAGATAAGAGAAGAGAGTAAAAGAAAGTTCTAAAGAGGCGGAGGGAAATAACCGCCGTTCTGCCCACGAGGAGTACGATTCCAGCCGAGCTTCCTTCACAAAACCTAGAGAAGAAGCATCTTGGATCTTTTAATCATACAAAATTGTCAAGAAATAAGGAAAATCGGAAGGTGAGTTATTGAATCATTGTTCTCGGATTTTCATAAGATATGTGAGAAATATTAGAAGTTAGGTTATGAAATTTGAGTAATCTACGAAAAATTGCGTTTGATATATATTATATTTTTCATGCATCAAGGGTTAGTAGGAATACCTTCTTAATAAACATATGTGATGGGCAGACACGTTTTATGTGCTAAAGACGGTTGATAGATATATTTTCCTAAAGCATTCAATAAGAATTCAGTTAATATTAGGGCCCTATAACTAGTGCAGTTTACATGTGAAATTAAAGGTTATACCTATGTGCACCCAGAGATGGAATAAGCTGAGGGGCTAACCTCGAACATCTTGAAATTGAGAAGTAGAGTTTAAACCACATGAACGCTCTCAAGAGCCTAGTAGACCTCCACGGTGTATTAATATGATTCAAGTAGCCTATAGAATCACGAAACTAGTTGAGTTACTGTTGAGTGTTGAGTGTTGAGTTGAGTCAGGGTCGACGCTCTTATCCCATTAAACCCGTTCTTGAGAAGAACTAGGGAATACATGAGTACTTAGCTCAAGACATGGACCCCTGTATGAATGTAAAAACATGTGAACTTGTAAACCCGTCCTTGTTGAACCAGGGACTACATGGGTAGGTGTCAAAATGAGAGTCCTTATTAAGTGTAGAAACAGGCAAACCTAACCAATCCTGGTTGGACTATGGACTACAAGGGTAGGTGTCAGGATGAGAGCCCCTATTGAGTGTAAAAACGAGCCAAGGTCAACGCCTCGACTTCGTAAATCTATCTTGGAAAAGATCAGGGACTATGCAGGTAAGTGGTTAGAATGAACACGTCTATTGAATGTAGGAACGGGTCAACACCGATGCCATGACTCTATAAACAAGTCTCGACGAGGGACTAGAGACTACATGGGTAGACGATCTATGAGAAATCATTTGGAATTTCGAGACCTACACAATAGCTTAGAGAATTGTAAGGATGAACCTGAACTTCTTATAGACCAAAGAAAAGTCGTGGGAACCTAGTAGGAGAAGTAAACGATGAGAGCCTACAAATAAGTTGCTTACTAAGTATACTTTCATACTCACCCCTACTTTCCTTTCTTTTTCCGGTACCAGTCGAGGTGGAGAGGTGCTCGGGAGTTGCACTGTCATAGAGGAGTGTCGTTCTAGAACGTCAGTCCATTTTTACATTTTGGAGACTTTTGTATTTTGTTTTATAAATTTTCCCGTTTCTAAAATGTTGTACAACATCATCTTATAATTGGATTTAATCTTGTATTTAATTTTGTTGTTGATTATTTGTTTTTTTTATTTAAACTTTATCTGATTTTTTTTTTCTTTTATTTTATTATATTTTTTTTTATTTGTTTTCGCTTTCATCTTTTTCATTCTATTTTCAAACATTTGAAAGTTGGGTAGTGACATGGTGTATAACTAATGCACTCTTAACGTCATTAGAACTTCTTTTAGGCATTATTCATGATCTACTTCCATCTTGGTGTATGGTATATCGTCAGAGACAACAATTTTGGTCATAGATAGCCTTGTGAACACTAAGTTCGTATGATCTTTAAACATTACAGGGTATTGATCACGTTTTAGGACATAACAAAAATCTTTTAATGTCCATACACCTCCGGAAAGCTAAATTCAATATGTCGTTCTCTCTAACCCTGATTTGAAGGTAACCTGACCTTGTTATGTCCGTTTTGATCATTACTTTCTCACCAAAAATAGCCTTGTAATTCCTTTTCATGTGGCCAACTCGGGTCTTTCGTTATAGTGCAGCTCCCTATCACATAGTAGCTTGAGCACGAATACTCATCTAAGTTAAGTAAAAACTATTTTAAAAATATTAAGTAAGTAATCTACTTGTAGGCTCTCATCGCATCCTTAACATAGTAGGTGTCCACGTATTTTTCTCTTGACTTTAGGAAGTTCGGGCCTAGTATCTATTACTATCTAAACATTTGAAGTGTGTTGATATTCCAAGTGGTTCTCTAGTTGTTCATGGATCCATCTAGGTTCAGAAGAGGTGGTTTACCCATTTCTTGCGTCGCAGGTCTATTATGCTACAAATGTTATCTCTAGGGTAAATTGTTTTTCTGTTCTTAGACTTAAGTAGATTATTTTACTTACACACTGAATGATTGGCGTCTTGGGTTGAGTCGCTACCTCATAAGGTATTGTTATGAAAGTATGGTGTCTGCTTATCTAAACATCATCCATAAAAGGTTAGCTGGCAGACCCTCCCACAAGACCATAAAGTCACCTATGATTGGAGAGATCGATCCCAGTGCGCCAGCTACTAGGTCAACCTATTTGGTCCCACATTCCCTTCTCTTGAATAGACTTATAGTGTAAAGGCACTGTTCAAGAGACCCCTAGCCATTTCCACAAGGTTTGGGCATGCACTACCCTAACCATCCTATACATACTCGATAGCACTAGTACCAATGTGGAAAGGGTAATGGACACTTTGATGACATTGTTCATACTACTATAGCTTAAAGAGCTATCTTAATCATACTAAGATGTCGTAGAGGTTTATTAGGTTCTTAAGGGCTTCTAGATAGCTTAAATCTTGTCTCTCATTTTTAAGACGATTAAGACTAACTCCTCAGGTTGTTCCATTATCTAGGTGCACATTAGTCTAGACATCTGATAGCTACTACCGATCTTGGGGTGCAAGATCTACTGAAAATATTTTGATGTAGGTCAACGTGTAAACTGCTTTAGCTGTAATACCCTAATCTTAATTTGGTTCTCTCATGAATGGTTGTAGAGATATATACCCATCGATCACCTAAAGCATGAAAATCACATTTTATTCATTTCTTTAGTCATCTCCAAGTATTGAGGAGACTTACTAGGTTCCTAGGGTAGCTAAGTGGCTTAATGCGAACTTTCGACTCCAAGGTACTCTAGTCTGACTCCTCGAGTCTTTTTTATTATAGGAGCAAGGTGCTTTGTTTACTAAAGGTGTTCTATCCTAGGTCGTCTTGCCAACCCAACTCTAGCACCCTAGTTTTAGCTTTGTGGAGATAAACACACTCCGGTGAGAATACACAACCATTTCACTAGGAGCTAAAAAAAACTATATCATGCAAAAATACAAACTCAATGGGAAGTTAACATATACTAATCACATACAAATCACAATAATCCATCCTCCATTTTATCACAGTAAAAAACATAAAGAATAAGACATGTCTCAAAATCTCGATCATGGACATTTTAGTAATTTTCTACCTACATAGATTACTTGACCATATTACCCTACTTGAGTTTTATAAACTCATTATATGTGCATTTCAATAATTTTTTATAATTTTACTATATCTTGTAATTCGGCACTAAGACTCTCCATAAAATTATAAAAATTTTAATTTTTTAAAAAATTAGACATTTAGTTTTTCGTTAGGGCGGGAGTGTTACATCACCTAAAAAACATATCTTTTTTGTTTTTTTTTTTATTTATTTTTTTTAACACTAAGTGTCTTTTATATATATAAAATTCGACAAATTCTAATTACTCCATGGCCTACCAAATTGACACATTTAAAACAGTTATATTCAAATGCCTTACTATTTTATTAAATAACTATTAAATCTTTTAAGCATAATTTTCTTATCAATTTCTGTAATTATTTATAAAGAGCATATTATGAGAACTAAAACATATTTTTTATAATCTTATTTTTATTTTTAAATTTATTAAGAAATTAAATATTTTGTACTTATCCATTGATTTAGGACATTTTTATTTATTTATTAATGGTATTAATAAAATATTAGAATATTAAAAATATTTTTTAAACTACAAACTCCAAATCACAAAAATGAATGAGAAACAAACTTGATTGGAATAATAATAATACTAATATGATACCTTTTTATTATTCCTATACGGGGCTGGATTCAAAAAATTTGTTGAGGAGGGTTTAACTAAATTCAGTAAATATAAGCTAAAAAAGTTATTAAATTCGGTAGCTTCTCCGGCTAGACGAATCCCATAGATATGATATCGAAACGTTCATCTCACGCTGTTAAAGGGGTCAACTATGAGTACACTTAAAGAAGTAAGCTTTTGCATCTTAGCTAGAAGAATTAGCTAGAAGAATTTGATTGGGTAAAAGTAGTTGAAGTATTTTTAGGATCTAGTTTAAATATTTTTCACATTTGTTTACTCTATTTACCAAATTTGTGGTATTTATGGTTATTTGAAAGGTTATAGAAGTCAAATTCAGTATTCAATAATATTCCTCTAAATTCTCCAAATTTCTAGTTTATATTTCTCGCTTAGTTATGTCAAAACGTAACAATTGGTACAGAGCCGCAATTTTTGAGTGATCAAATAGAGAGAGTACGAGTGAAGACAAAATTTTAATGAAAATCCCTCGCTTCGATGGCCACTATAATCATTGGAGAGCAAATCAAAAGGTCTGTCTATGGAGTGTGGTGGAGAATGGTTTCTCAGAACCAGAGGAAAGAACAATGTTGACTGAGGCATAAAAGAACCACCTTCATGATACTAGACCCAAAGATCACCAAGTAAAGCATTACCTCTCAATTGATCGTACGATCTTTGAACAAATCTTGGATCGTCGCACAACCAAGATTGGTTGGGACTCAATGAAACGAAAATTTGGTGGAAACCAAAAAGGGAAGAAATCTCTTCTTAATGTATTAAGGAGAGAATTTGAGATTCTAGAGATGAAGATGAAATCTCTTCTTAATGCATTAAGGAGAGAATTTGAGATTCTAGAGATGAAGAATGATGAAAGTATCACAGATTATTTTGTGATGATAATCTCTAACAAGATGAGAAGAAATTGAGAAGATATGCCAGACAAGAAAATTGTAGGAAAAAATTTACTCAAAAATTTACTTAGACAAGAAAATTGTAGAAAAAAATTTACTAAAAAATTTACTTAGACAAGAAAATTGTAGAAAAAAATTTACTCAAAAATTTACTTATGTTGTAGTATTATTCAAGAATCCAAAAATACTGATAACATGTCAATGGATGAATTACAAAAATTTTGAAGATCCAACATTAATGGAGAGGAGCAAGTTCTAAAAGTTGAAGGACGAACTAAAATAAGTAATAGAGGAAGAGGAACTTACAAGGCTGTAACGACCCTAAATTTCCACATATCTAGAGTCGCCACTAACGTCTCATACTCATCTATAATGCGGAAATATAACTCTTACATGAACATCATTTATAATTTAAACATTGAAAAACGTTTAAAACAACTTCTTCTCTGGAAAACATAGCCATGGTGTGTTTAAATACAAAATAAGTGTGTTTAAATACAAAATACTAAAATTTAGAGATAATAAAAACAAATACAAAATAATTTAAAAAGGTAAAACAACCTATTCTAACATAAAACTAAGAATTTAAATATGAGTCTACCCTATGCACGTGCCACAGTCTTTGCTCGCGATGTCGCCGTCCTCCGTACAAGTGTGCCTTGCCTTTACCTGAAAAATTATGTGTTACACGGCCTGAGTATTTAAAAGATTACTCAGTAACTCGCTCCACTATAGGGGGCCATGCAAATGCAAACACATGCAATCATGATTTAGGAACCTATCTCTAATCATCTTAGGGGTGGCCTCCCGTCTCGGACAAATTGGATTGCGTAATACTTCCCTACACGACTCACACGTGCGAGTGTGAATCCCCAGGGCGCTCGCACACCCCCTGGGCCCTCTGGTCAAGCTAATCTGTAGCGACGTTCGGAGGTCAGTAGAACCCCATAGTGTCATGCGCCTCATGAACACCCTCATCTGTATGCGTTCACACCTGTGCGCATTCGCGCTCATCATACGGTGCGCGTCCGCACTCATCATCTCTGGGGGAAGTAGCCCTATGCTTATGAACATACAATATGCATGAGGTCCCTCTAAATCCATCATAATATCTATTCTGACACAACCCTCNCGTATGACATAGTTCATACATCATCATAACTCATACAAGTTTTTAGCCTATCCTATAGTAAGACCACTTACCTGGTTGGCCTTAGCCGAAGTATTCTTTAATTTATTTAATGTAAGCTCCCGTTCCTCGAGAACTACACCAAATGTTGCCAAAGTTTGATTCCTATCGCATTTTTCGTCACCTTTTGTTAATATTTCACATTTTAATTAATAATCCAACTAACAGTGTGAAATACGGCTCTAAACGGTCTCAATAAAAATCGAGTTCCATGTTTTCATTGATTCTAAATTATATAGAATAATAAAACTTAAAACTTAAATTAAAGATATGTCAATATTATTAATATTTCAAGCGACTTGGATAGTTCAACATNATAATAAAACTTAAAACTTAAATTAAAGATATGTCAATATTATTAATATTTCAAGCGGCTTGGATAGTTCAACATTTAATGTTATATCCTATAAATACAAATATAATAATTTCTCATATCTTCCATTCTCATTCTCTCACTTTATGTTATATTTTAATTCTGTACACCATCTGAACAGTACTTGTCATTTTCAAACCGTTCTAATTTTCTTTTCTTTCCTAAAATTTTTCTTTTGTTTTTTTTCTTTTTTTCTTTTTAACTCTAATTCTTTTAAGCATTTCAATTTTACCTCCCTATTTCATTATTTTAAGTAATTTAAATCTTACTCTTTTAATCAGAAAGGAGTTTAATTCTAGAATTCTTTTTGAGTAGTTTCTTAACATGAATTTAATTCTACTTCCATATCTAAATCTAACTTTTTTAATCCGTTTCTTTAATGAGTTTAATTCTATAATTCTTTTTAGTAGTTTCTTACACAGAGTTTAATTCTACTCCCATATCTAAATTTAAATAGTTTAATTCTGCTCAGTAGTTTATTTTATTCCCTTTTTTTTTTTGCTTTTATATTTTTAAATCTAATCTTCTCCTCTTTACATGTATTGTTGTTATCTTCTTCTCTACATGTATTCTTGTTATTATTATTATTATTATTATTTGATCTGTTTTCCCAATCTTCCCCTCTTTTTTTCTTTCTTTTTTATCCTGTTTTCCAAATCTCTTTTTTTTTTTATAATTTGAATATGTTTTCCAGATCTTCCTTTTCCCTATCTTCCTCTCTTTCTTATCTATGTTTTTCAAATTTCTTTTTTTTTTATTTGAATATGTTTTACAGATCTTCCTTTTCCCTATCCTCTTCCTCTCTTCCTTATCTATCTATTTTTTTTTCTCTACCAAACTTTTCATAGGATAGATAATTTCTAATTTAGAAACGGATAATTTCTACTAAATAATTGCTAATATCCTTCCTAAAAGGAAAAGGTAAATCTGACTACTAAATAATTGTATAAAACGGAATGCAAGAAGATAGAAGAGGGAGACCAAGAAAGCTTACTTCTTCTCTCGTGGTATGAATGTGAAGTGAACTTTCATCCTTGCCTATTTCTTTGCTAATTTCTTTATAAAGATTTAACATTGCTAAATATAAAGGTTTCATGTACTCCGGGAGTATATTGACCAGGCTTCTATCCCATCTGAAAATTCAATAACATCATGGTTCATAAATAATATGATTATTCTAATATATAAATTTTGAAAGATGAAAAGAGGGTTTCTATTTCTACTTTCCATTTCTAAAGATAAACAATAAATTTATTAGTACGTAAGTCAAGCTTTTAAAGCTAATATCTTTATCTACAGGGATGAATTCAAATGACCTTTGAATTGCTCGAGTGAAGACTTGGAGTTCTTCAAATGTTCCATAGGCATCATATGTATCATCTAAAATTGAAGAAATGGCGATTACATTGGTTAATATTTGTTAGGATCGCACAACAACGCACACGCTCGATCTAGATGAACGCAAAGAAAAGAATAGAGAAAATTGCAAGGAGAACTCTGGCTAAAAGGATTTTTTTTTTTATTGATGACTTCAGGTATGTACAACGAGAGAGTACAGAGAATAGAAAGTACATTTTCAAAGCTATACCGGACCAGATATATATATGGTATAGTTTACTATATATAGCTTTACCAGATTTAGCCATCTACTATATATAGCTATTTACCATATATAGCTTTACCGAATATAGCTTTACTATATATAGCTTTACTATATATAGCTTTACCAAATATAGCTTTACCGGATATAACCGTTGACCAAGCTATAAATAAGTATCAGGCTCCATAGCCTAACAATTCTCCCACTTGGAGACTGATCTAGTCAACAAAGAATTTCACTCTCAAACGATCATGAGCATCTTCACTCCACCATACCAATTGAGGTTTTGCACAACCTCAATATTCCAACATCAACACATTTTGTCAACATGTTTGCTGGATTCTTTGCACCCTCTATCTTCTCAAAACACATCACCATCTTAAACTAACCTCCGAGTGAAATGGTATCGCCTTCTGTGTTTTGAATGATAGACCGGGTTCCTCGTCAACATCATGAGTCTCAGGAGTTTCTTGAGTATCTGCTACAACATCACTATGTGAATCTTTCAGCAACTCAACCTCAACTCCCACTTCCTTCACCTCTGGTTTCTCAGCAAGAGTCTCCGGAGTTTCTTGAGTATCCACTACAACATCACTTTGTGAATCTTGAGCAACTCAACCTCAACTCCCACTTGCTTCACCTCTGGTTTCTCAGCAAGAGTCTCAGGAGTTTCTTGAGTATCCGCTACAACATCACTCTATGAATCTTTGAGCAACTCAACCTCGACTCCCACTTGCTTCACCTCTGGTGTTTCAGCAAGAGTCTTAGGAGTTTCAGCGACGCTTCCGATCGACGCAACCCCCCTCTGGAGTTTCAGCGACGCTGCTTCCGGCCGACGCAACCCCCCCTAGAGTTTCAGCGACGCTTCCGGCCGACGCAACCCCCCCTCTGGAGTTTCAGCGACGCTTCCGGCCGACACAACTCCCTCTGGAGTTTCAGTGACGCTTCCGGCCGACACAACCCCCTCTGAAGTTTCAGCGACGCTGCTTCTGGCCGACGCAACCCCCCTCTGGAGTTTCAGTGACGCTTCCGGCTGACGCAACCTCCTCTGGAGTTTTAGCGACGCTTCCGGCCGACACAACCCCCTCTGGAATTTCAGCGACGCTTTTGGTCGACGCAACCCCCTCTGGAGTTTCAGCGATGCTGCTTCTGGCCGACGCAACCCCCCTCTGGAGTTTCAGCGATGCTTCCGGCCGACACAACCCACTCTGGAGTTTCAGCGACGCTTCCAGCCGACGCAACCCCCCCTTTGGAGTTTCAGCGACGCTTCCAGCCGACGCAACCCCCTTTGGAGTTTCAGCGACGCTTCCAGCCGACGCACCCCGTCTGGAGTTTCAGCGACGCTGCTTCTGGCCGACGCAACCCCCCTCTGGAGTTTCACCGACGCTTACGGCCGATACAACCCCCTCTAGAGTTTTAGCGACGCTGCTTCCGGCCGACGCAACCCCCCCTCTGGATTTTCAGTGACACTTCTGGCCGACGCAACCCCCTCTGGAGTTTTAGCGACGCTTCCGGCCGACACAACCCCCCTCTGGAGTTTCAGCGACGCTTCCGGTACTTTTCTTCTCACAAGGACTCATAACAATCTCCGCATCAAATACACCTTGTTCATAGCCGACGGTTTTTCATACATATTCGACAACGTCTTCAACAGACCTGACGTTGTCTTCTCCTTGATAATGTTGAACGCCACGTTTCTGGATAGCGTCAACCGGATCAGCCCCAAGGCTTGTCGATCCTTGAGCTTCCACTGTTCCGTGGTCATGGTATCTGGCTTCTCCCCCAATAGAGGTTCGTGAAGATCTTTCTGGTACAGATAATCTTCAATCTGCATCTTCCAGAAACCGAAATCGGATCCATCGAACTTCTCAGTTCCAATCTTTGAACTTTCCATCTTCACAGATCGTGGTGACTTCCGCCTAGCTCTGACTTCCGCCTGGTTCTGACTCTGACTTCCGCTTGGCTCTGACTTCCGCATGGCTCTAATACCAGTTGTTAGGATCGATATCAGTCGTTAGCTCTGATACCAGTTGTTAGGATCGATACCAGTTGTTAGCTCTGATACCAGTTGTTAGGAACGCACAACAACGCACACACTCGATCTAGATGAACACAAAGAAAAGGATAGAGAAAATTGCAAGGAGAACTCTGGCTAAAAGGATTTTTTTTTTTTTTATTGATGACTTCAGGTATGTACAACAAGAGAGAGTATAGAGAATAGAAAGTATATTTTCAAAGCGGTACCGGACCAGATATATATATGGTATAGTTTACTATATATAGCTTTACCAGATTTAGCCATCTACTATATATAGCTATTTACCATATATAGCTTTACCGGATATAGTTTTATCATATATAGCTTTACCATATATAGCTTTACTATATATAGCTTTACCAAATATAGCTTTACCGGATATAACCGTTACCAATCTATAAATAAGTATCAGGCTCCATAACCTAACAATATTTTTTGAAATGAGGTTCAAAGGATGCACCCAATGTCTAAAAGTAGCACTCAACAATTCTATCTCTTGCATAAGGAAAATTTGTTTGAACGTTCAAATCTTTCCACCCCTATAAAATATAAAATATGTAAATAAGAATTGAATATAATTTGTAGAGAGAAATAACATATAATTTCAAAATAAATAGTATCAATCATCTTTAAAATGTAACTTTATACGTTAAATATGAAATTGCATACACAAATAAATATAAACCGGGTGAGTTCCTTCAACTCCTTTTGATGAAGTTTCTGTAATATGTTGAAATCCAATTTTGAAAAGGCAAGCAAAGTTTCAGAATGGGAAGGATCTTCTTGATACATTGATATGTACTCTCTCGCCTTTAATCTTGGAAGGGCTTTTCTTAGTGGCCATTTCAAGGCACTGCTAACTTGAGCAGCAAATTTGGTGTTTGAGTTGGTTATAACATCTCTTAGATGTTTGACACTAAAATCAAGAGCTTCCTCATATAGGCTTAATATTCCTCTTGCACTAGGAACATTTCCCAGTGATTCTTTGAATTTTTCATTACTTTCTACAAATTTGATAAATTTGGAGTACTATTAAAAATTATAAAATATTCTTTGAATTTTTCATTACTTTCTACAAATTTGATAAATTTGGAGTACTATTAAAAATTATAAAATATAATTTGATATAATAATATAAGAGTTAGAGATGAATAAATTTACCGCATAGAATTTTATAACCTTGTTGTCTAAGCAGTCCAAATAGAAGAGAGACAGTGTGAAGTGGAGTCACTATGGTTCACATATATTTCACATATATTTTTTCCAAGATTTGATCGATCTCATTTTCAAAATGATAAGATACATTTTACCGTTGAATTGAATCAACCAAACTTAACATTTTAAGGGGATTTCCATTAGAAATCATTAGCATTTTTTTCACTTCTCCTTTCAATTGTTTAGCTTGTTCCTCCATCTCAANAAAAAAAAAAAAAAAAAAAAAAAAAAAAATCAAGAAAGTAAATTTTTTTTTTTTAATGTTTGATATAATAAATAATAAAGAAATAAGTATAATTTACCATTGCCTCCGATGATGGTGAAAAGAAATGGTCCTTCCATATGCTTGGATGAAAGTTTGCAATAGGACAACTAACTTTAGGAATGTTTGGACTCTCCATTGATGAAGCAGACACCGGAGAAGTTTGATGAAACATTTTCTATCGTTTCTTTCTAGAAGAAGAGGGGAAAATCAGAATAACTTCACTATCAAATGAATTTCAATGTATGGATGAACAATATTGTACATTACAAAATACATGTTTATATAAATTTTACGATTAAAGGTACGAACAATTCTTATCACATAAATTATGTGGTATTGCAAGAAGGAAAAATCTGTCATACTTTGTAATTACAAAAATTAATCAATACCCTGCAACTTTTGCAAATTTAAATTCCAAACTAATAATCTTATGTAATAAGAACTATTAATCGGAATTTTAATTTAATTTTTTTTTTTTTTTTGGTTGGCATTTTTTTTTTTTTTTAAATTAGGTTATCATTTATACTTGGTGCTTACTAAAAATAGAAAATAAAAAATAAAAATAAAAACTAAGAAAAGGACCTGCAAGTCTTCCTTGGCCAAAATTATTATATGTTTATTTTATCAGGTAAAAATAGAATACTATGGAAGATGACAATTCCTACCTGACCTATCATTATGTCTGTCACTTAAAAAGAAAATATATCGAATAAGTCCAATTCTACTATGGCCTATCAAATTGTTACGTTTAAAACGATTATTTTTCATGAATGGAATGGTAAAAAAGAATTATTCTTAATTATGAGGACATTTTTTTTACCTCAAGGGTCACAAAGGTATACTTTTGATTTATTATTATTATTATTATTATTATTAAAACATTTGAGGATATTAATGAAATTTATACACTAATTTTTATTTCACAATTCTTTCATGTTCTATAAAATTGTTACGAAAAGTCGAAGCAATTTTAATTCTCTATGACCTACTATATTGTCACTTACTAAGAATCTAACGGATAAAATTCACTCGTCACCTATCATATTGTCACGTATATAAAAAAAAAAAAATACAACAAGTCTAATTCCATCTGGCCTACCAAATTGCAACCCAGTTGTCACATCTAAAACTATTAATTAATTTTTTTTTGTTTTTAATTCTTAAAATAAAATTCTTAAAGCACTATTTTGGCTTATTAATTTCTTTGTCTTGTCTTCTATTTTTAAGAGTGTTTTGAAGAATTATAACCCATATTTTCAAAATTAAAGAATTATATATATATATTTATAATCTTATTTTTATTTTTAAAATTTAGCTAAGAAGTTAAATATTTTTTAATTATTTGTTGATTTAGTCTAATGTTAAGGACATTTTTTATTTTTTATTTTTTATTTTTAATGGTATTAATAAAACATTAAAAAAAATTAGAGATATTTTTAAAATTAGCTACTAATAATTTCTATCCAAGAAATAATAGAGTATTCTTGATTTTTTTATTATTAAAAAATTTAATTCAACATAATTTACTTTATAAATAAAATCTAAGAAGGTAAACTTATCAACCTGGGGAGAGAAAATCCAAATCACAACAATGAATGTGAAACAAATTTAATTGGAATAATAATATTGTTAATACAATTTATTTTTTTATTCCCACAAGGCCGGATTCAGAAATTTTGGTTGAGAAGGGTTTATTTAAACTGGTGTATAAATATAAGTTCAAAAAATTCTTAAATCAACTAACCTATTAAATTTGTACATTGCAACTTAGTATTCATTTTATCATCCGGTGATATTCTTTTATAATGGTAATAAATTCAAATTTTTGAAATTAAAAAAAAAAAGAAAAGAAAGGGGGAATGTCTCACCTTGCTTAAAATCAAGAAGAACTGACCTCCACTATAGAAGGGAGATCTCTTACTTTATTTTAGCATCCCAGGTAATGGATGGAATTAAAAAAAAAAAAATAATAATGGAGTCATCCCCAGATACGAAACCTCGAAAATTGGGTTATGACACCCTAAAACCCTTAATAAAATTCATCAAACTTATAAAAATAAAAGAAAAAGTGAAATGGATTTCTACCTTCTTAGCCCCATGTTACGATTGCTATTATACGCCCGTGCATGCTCAGGCAGTCAAAACTAAAAAGAAATAAATGAATACGATTCGTAAATGTACGTGTTCAAATAATGCAGGACTAAAGAAAATCAAACGTATAAACCGAGAAGCGAAGACGAAGAAGATCTACAACCATCCCATGAAGCATCACCATGTACGACTCTGCGTGAGGCTTAAAAATAACCATAGACCAATAGTGACATTAATTTGATATTGAAACTAAAATTAACTACTAAATGAGAGACCTAGATTTATTATCATTATAGTTTTTATTTGAAATAAAGGGAAAAAAATCTAACTTTAAGTGAGAGTGGCTAAGACACTCTAACCACCATAACCCAAAAGAACTTATTTTAAGTCTAAACTTTCCGTCTCATAGAGGTTCTTGGTGCAACATATATTCAACAAGGCATTGGATTGACGAGAAGAGATTCGATAAGAAATTTGGTTCGACCATTTGCATTTGTGTATCCATCCTCATCCGTATAAAGAAGGTTAATAACTCTTGAAACATTCACAATTCGCATAAGAATAGGCATTGGAACATCGAGTGGATGAAGACATGCTTCATTTATGTCCTTCCATGCATCAACCACTTGCTTATGAAATTCAACGCAAACTTCTTCCTCTGAACATCCATATTCCTCCATATAACATTCAACTCCAGACGTAACATGTTTCCTTTCTTGCTCAAACTAAAAAATAACAACACATAAGTAAATATATTTCTTTTAAAAAATTCAACTTTGTGTTGGTTTTGAATAAACAATATATACCTCGCGGGAAATGATGTCGTCCATGAGTCGACAAATGATGGTTGAGGCATTAATAATTTTAGGTTTTCTAAAAAACCATTCAAGTATCTCGTTCGTTACTATGTCACCCATACCAATGAGTGCAACGCTTATAATTGAGAAATAACCTGTGCTATGTAATGCCCATTCCATGTACTCCTTAAATTTTGGCTTGTAATTTTGGTTTAACCATTTAGCTTCTTCAAAGTAGGATCTAACTAGCTTTTTTATCTGTAAAAATAAATCAAAAGGATAACTCTTATTTATATGTATAAATCAGAAGTAAAGAAGATAGAGGAGGGAGAGAAAGAAAGCTTACTTCTTCTTTCGTAGTATGAACCTGAAGCGAATTTTCATCCTTACCTATTTCTTTGCTAATTTCTTTATAATGATTCAACATTGCTATATATAAAGGTTTCATGTACTCCGGGAGTATACTAACCATGCTTCTATCCCATCTGAAAGTTCAATAACACCATGGTTCATAAAAAGTTTCTTTAGGCATAAATTTATAAAACTCTATCCAATATTGGAAAAATATTTTCAATTTTTCTAAATCATTCTTATTACTCAAAAAGTTATTAAAATCTATTTATCAAAATACTATTAAAACTATCTAATATTGGAAAAATATATATATTTTTTTCTATTTCTAAATTTTGGTAGAAGTTTGTACGGTATTTTTAAAAAACAATAAATTTATTAGCACGTAAGTCAAGATCAGAATGAATTCATATGACCTTTGAATTGCTTGAGTGAAGATCTCGAGTTCTTCAAATGTTCCATAGGCATCATATGTATCATCTAAAATTGAAGAAATGGCGATTACTTTAGTTAATATTTTCCTTCCAACATTGAACTGAGGTTCAAAGTATGCACCCAATGTCCAAAAGTAGCACTCAACAATTCTATCTCTTGCATAAGGAAAATTTGTTTGGACGTTCAAATCTTTCCACCACCTATAAAATATAAGATATGTAAATAAGAAGCCAATATAATTTATAGGGTAGAAAGAATAGTTCAAGTCATGTTTTGATATCATTTTAAATTATGATATGGTATGTTATTTAAAATTTAATTATAGCAATAGTTTAACAAATATGAAGTAAACTTTAGAGAAACAAATATATGAAATTGCACCTTGTGAGTTCCTTCAACTCCTTTTGATAAAGTTTCTGTAGTATGTTGAAATCCAGTTTTGAAAAAGCAAGCAAAGTTTGAGAATGGGAAGGATCTTCTTGATACATTGTTATGTACTCTCTTGCCTTTAATTTTGGAAGGTCTTTTCTTAGTGGCCATTTCAAGGCATGCTCAATTTGAGTACCAAATTTGGAGTTTGAGTTGGCTATAATATTTTTGAGATGCTTGACACTAAAATCAAGAGCTTCCTCAAGGACATCTTCTCCCTGCACCCTCATATTTGCCGCTTCATATAGACTTAAAATTCCTCTTGCATCCTCCGCTAATGATTCTTTGAACTTTCCATTACTTTCTATAAATTTTGTGAATATGTCTGCTCCAAATTCATAAACAATCATTTAGTTCTTTAAAGTCTCGATATATATATATATATTATCTCATGTGTTGCAAAGGATTATAATACAGTAGTTTAAGAGTTATATATGAATAAACTTACCACATGGGATTCTATAACCGTGTTGTCTAAGCAATCGAAATAGAAGAGAGACAGTGTGAAGATCATCATCGCCATCAATACTTGTGAAGTATCTATAGTTTGCATATATTTTTTCTAAGATTTGATCAATCTCATTCTCAAAATGATAAAATACACTTAACCGTTGGATTGAATCAACTAAACTTAACTTCTCCAAAAGATTTTTATTAGAAATCATTAGCATATTTTTTACTTCTGCTTTCAACTGTTTAGCTCGTTCCTCCATCTCAACATCTATTTTCTGAAATTAGAAAGAGAAGAAATCAAGTAAAAAAATCTAACCGTTTAATTTAATAAACAAATAAGTATGATTATATTATAATTCAGGAAGATAGACTATTAATTTACCATTGCTTCAGACGATAGTGAAAGGAAATGGTCTTTCCATATGCTTGGATGATATTTTGCAATAGGACGTTCAACTTTAGAAGTGTTTGGGCTCTTCATTGTTGAAGCAGAAACCAAAGAAGTTCGATGAGACATTTTCAATAGAAGAGTGGAAAATTAGTGTAGTGCATTGATGAACAATATTAAGTACATTATTATATTTTTTAGGCAAAAGAAATCAATTAATACCCTATAAATTTATAACTGTATTATGTAAAACTTGATTAAATTTAGAGCTTTCATTAATAATTTATAATTATTTTCTCTCTATTACATTTAAAATAAATTGAAAATCTATTATACAAAATTATAAGGTTTATGAGAAAAAGATTATTATATATAAATTAATTTCTCTGTCATTCATTTATATGAAAATTAAAGTTTCTTTTCTTCACGTTATTTAGACTATGAGTAACAATATATATATATATATATATATATTTTTTTTTTTTTAATAAAATTAAATTGTCGGAAAACTGTTATTATTAAAGATAGAAAACCTAAAATTTATTTCTTTTGGTTGTTATTTTTTAATATGATATTTCCACACGTGTCAAAATCAATATATTAGTATATATATTTAAAGCCAATTTATTAATTTAACAAATTATTGAGACCTAAAACATATATTTCAACCTCCATTATTTATGTAATAAATAATTAGGACCTAAATGAAAAGAAAATAATTTTAATAAAGTAAAAGATAATTGGAGTTACTCAAAAGACACAAGGAAGAGGACATGAAAGACTTTCATCACGAGTATAGTGTAGGCGCATGCAACGCCTACAAATTTCAAATTAAACAATAGACATGATTTTATTCAAGTTTTTTAGAATTTCAACTCGTGAATTATTACTTATTGAATAAAAATTTAAAACGAATTGATAATTGCACGATGGTGATGTTGCTTATTTTTAGAGACTTGAGCACAAATTACTACTAATTAATGCATTAATAATAAATAAATAAATAAATAGAAAGTTCTCACGGTTGAGACCATAAACAAAAGGGGGAAAAGAAACATATACCTAAAATACAACGAGTCAAAATATGACTCAGGTCTAACGGGTCTTCGGTACCCTCTCAACTTTAGAAGACACTCCCTTGTCCTTGTGGTTTAGGTTTTATTTAAAAAGTACTTAATAAGTAGCTTATTAATAGGTCTCTAAATCAATATTAACTCTTATTGGGAAGCTAAATGCTTTGTATCTATATCATATACTTTTGAAGGATAGCTCCGAGCTTCAACGAGAATTAATTTCTCAATTTTCTCTTATATGTTTAAATTTTAGATATTTTGTTTTTAGAGGCTTAGAGATCTAATTTTAAGATGAGATAGAAGGGTAAAATACTTAAAAAAAAGTCCTTAAAAAAAGAAATATATATATATATAAATAATAAAATAGTGAAAAATTAGGAAAAGCAATCCTTCCTTGGAGGGGTAAGAGTTTCATATTTTTGTTCTTCATTTCTTTGGAGATCTAAAAGTTTTGAAATTTTAATGCGTTGTTTTTTTAGAGGATTTTACATAATTTTCATGGATAAATAAATTGGTTGAATCAGAGTGAAAGAGTTTCCATGAGCATGAATGGTGAGTTTTCTGGTTTCTAGGCTACTGATGCACTTATTTCTCTCTCCACTTAAACAAGTTTATTGAGTAACATACAAAAAGTTGTGAAAATAAAAAGAAATTAGAAAAGAACAAAAACTAATATGAAATTTGGAACAATATTTTAGTGCAGACTAAGAATGAAGATTAGACATGCATCATGCAACGGGATAGTGAATGTGTGTAACAGCTCAAGTTCACTACTAACACATATTGTTCTCTTTAGACTTTTTCTTTTGAGCTTCACCTCACGATTTTTAAAACACATATGCTAGAGAACTTTTTTTTGTAACGACCTTAAACTTTCTACTTAACCTAAGGTTGCTATTATTGATAAGGCAATCCTAATCCTCAGCCCAACGTTCAAGTTTTTGTTGAAGCAAGAACCCTTGAATCAAAGTAATTAACACCTTCTTATACGACATTTGGATCAACCAAGAGATAAGGCTAGAATTAGATTACCTCTTGTGATCGAAGATCTAGAAGCAAGATTTGGAAACCTTGTTCTAAATTGAGTCACTCCACAATCGAACTTGATCAAGGCTTGATTGAATGGCTCGGGTGCAATTCTACCACAAGAATTGCTTGAAACTTAGAAATGGCAAATATGATGCTCGAATTTTTATGGAAAACGTCTTAATTTGAGATCTAAATTACATTCATCCACGAATCTGAAATTTACATAACATATTGTGGGTATTTATAGTCTCTCGACAAAAGACGTTTGTGGACAGAATTTATTCGAGACGTTTGTGGACGAGATTTATTTCCGATCCCCTTTAATCTCCACAGAAGAATAAGTAAAATTGACCATTTGAGTTTTACATAATTTATGAAATAGAAAATAATTTTTTTTAACAAATGTTGATGTGCTTCAGTGGCTAATGTGACAGTTTGTTGTTGACATATTTTGATTCTTATCATCTTCCCCCTCTTCTAAAGGATTCGTCCTCGAATCAAATTTTTTTAATCTTCTTGCCAATAAGTCTATTTGAAACATCGTGATTCTTATCATCTTCCCCCTCTTCAAAAGGATTCGTCCTCGAATCAGAAAAAAGCATCACCTTCTTTCCTTCACATTCTTTTGAAATGTTTTGATCAAATCTGCATGCAAAATCATCACCTTCTTTCCTTTACATTCTTTTGAAATGTTTTGATCAAATCTGCATGCTTCATTCACAAAAATATTAGAAGGAAATTAGAAGGAAAATGAAGCAAATGGAGTGTATTAAATCCATAAACTACTCTCTTAAAGAACAAGTCAGTAGCATGCTTTGCATCATCCATTTCGACTCATTTTAATAAATATATCTGCCACAACAAAAATACAATATTTACTATAGAACAAATTGTATAGATATATTAGTCCAAGGTTTGTTAGGTACATTCAAAGGAGTATAAAATTCGTTTGGTTGTGATCTAGATTTAATTTCTTTGCGTTTAAAACATTTGCTACAAAACTTTTGGATATCCTGCTTCATATTCGGACAAAAGAAGTGTTTATGCAACATCTTATAAACTTTATTAATCCAAAGATGTCCCATTAAGGCACCACCATGTGCTTTTCTCAAAAGCAAATATTTTATAGAGCATTTAGGAATACAAAGCATAGAAAATTTATGAAACAAATAATAATCATCCATAGCTTTTTTTTTTTTGCAAGACAAGATGCATAAATAGTTCTGAAATCTTGGTCATCTCTATATAATTCGGTAATATACTCAAATCCAAGAATTTTTGCACTAAGAGAAGTAAAGAGATTTTACCTTTATAACACATCAGCTACCATATTATCATTACCTTGCTTATATTTGATGACATACAAAAATGTTTCAATAAATTCCACCCACTTTACATGTCTACGATTCAGTTTACTTTGACCTTTCACATACTTCAAGCTTTCGATCACAAATTCTCTAGGTCATAAGTAGTTTTGCCACACATGTAATATATGAACGCAAATAATTTTTTATCATAGGTAATATATTTCGATGTTGGCCCATTTAGTTTTTCAATAAAATATATTAAGTGCTTTCCATCTTGAACGGTTTATGCCCAAACCACATCCATCACATTCAATTTCAATAGTTTTATCAAAGCTAGCCAAAACAAATAATGGTTTGCTTAATTTCTTCCTAAAAGAATTGGATGCATTCTCTTGCATATATCTCCATTTAAAATCAACATTCTTTTTCACTAAGTTATTCAATAGTTCAAGTTATGATTCTAAAATCATTTATAAATCTCTTATAGATGTTAGCTAACTCATGAAAACTTCGAACTTTACGTGCACTCTTTGGTGTTGGCAAATCCATAATGAATTTAACTTTGTCTCTATCTAATGCTACTCTACTTTTACCAACTATGAAGCCAATAGAGTGAACTTTTTCCATGCAAAAATTACCCTTATTAAAATTAAATTTCTCTTTTAAAACTAATTTAACATGCTCCACGTNATAAATTATAATATTCATCAATATAAACCACAACATGTTTTCTCAGATATTTTCTCAAAACATTATATATTAAGCGATAGGTGTACTAGGAGCATTAGTTAACCTAGAAGGCATAACAAGCCATTCATACAATCCAAACTTAATATTGAAAGTTGTTTTCCATTCATGTTCTACGTGCATTCTAATTTGATAATATCCAGATTTCAAAATAATTTTTATAAATAGATACGAATCATGCAATAAATCAAGCATATCATTTAACCTAGGAATAGGATGTCGATACTTTACCGTGATTTTGTTGATGACTCTATTATCCATGCATATGCGCCAAGTTTCATCTTTATTTGGTACCAATAAGTCTCGTATAGAACATGAACTCAAACTTTCTCGTACATAGCCCTTCTCCATGAGCTCCTCCACTTGCCTTTGAATTTCTTTTGTCTCGGTTGGATTGACTCGATAAGCTGGCTTATAAGGAACGATAGTCCTTGGAATGAAGTCTATTTTATGTTCAGTACCTCTAATGGGAGATATTTCTTTATCTTGAAATATGTCTTCAAATTACTGTAAAAGAGATTGAAAAACACTAAGTAAAACCAAGTTGTTATAGTTAGACACAAAAAATCCTCCATTGTACATAAGTACAAAGATTGATTCTTGTGAAAACCTTCTCACCTCTCCAACTGTAGCCAAATAACTATCTCTTCCTTTTTTCTTCAATTACATCTCTTTTTTCATTGTTCTTTTTTTCTCTTTGATTTTTCTCTATTTTTTCACTCAACTCTTGTTTTTCTTTTAACTCTTTTTCCTCAAACTCTTTCTTTCTTTCCTCCAACTTTAATTGATCAGCAAATACATTTGCAGAACTCAAAGGTACAAGAGTGGTTTTTCTACCATCTTTTACAAAAGAATACCTATTCAAATAGCCATCATACATAACCCTCCTGTCAAATTGCCATGGTCGGCCAAGCAATATATCTCCAGCTTGCATTGGTAATACATCACAAAGAACTTCATCTTTATATTTTCTTAAAGTAAAAGATATTAAAGCTTGAGAAACTACCTTCATTGTTCCACTGCCATTGAGCCATTGGAGCTTGTAAGGTTTAGGATGATCTTGGGTTGGAATTTGTAACCTTTTGATCAACATGGTACTTACAACATTGGTGCAACTTCCACTATCAATGACAAGACTACAAGCAGTCCCCTTGACGAAACACCGCGTGTGGAACAGGTTGTCTCTTTGATCATCAACATCATTCTCCGTAACTTGAGTTTTAATAAGTCTTCTTGTTATAAGTGCCAAATGAATCTCATCTTCCACTTCCTCCTCATTCTTCTAGACTTCTTCAACTAGATCATTGATCTCCCCTCCATTTTTCTCGTCTTGGTTCATGATTGTACAAACAGTAGTGAAATATGTTTAAGACCTCAGACACTCAATTCACTGATTTTACACTCAGGGACACTCGTGTGTATATACACAAAGGTAGGCTGTTTGGGAAAGTGACTAAATTATGATCAAGGTAGGCTAATATATGGGTAAAGCAATTCTGATAGTAGCAGGCTATTCGAGGCAATCAAGATAAGTTAATTATGAAATAACAACAAAATAAAACAAGAAGTGAACAAACAAATAAGAGACACAGATATTTTGGGATAGAATTGCACACTGAAAAATAAAATAAAAAATTCAAAAAAGAAAAGGACATGAAGATTTTAANACAAGAAGTGAACAAACAAATA
Source organism: Cucurbita pepo subsp. pepo (assembly GCF_002806865.2). Lineage (NCBI taxonomy): Eukaryota > Viridiplantae > Streptophyta > Magnoliopsida > Cucurbitales > Cucurbitaceae > Cucurbita > Cucurbita pepo. The sequence continues at coordinate 4,806,668 of NC_036651.1, read as the reverse complement.
AGAGACACAGATATTTTGGGATAGAACTGCACACTGAAAAATAAAATAAAAAATTCAAAAAAGAAAAGGACATGAAGATTTTAAGAACGAACTAACTCTCTTTTACAGAATTCGAGAAATTTAGAAGTTATCTTCCAGCGTAGATTATGAGAGAAAAAAAAAATCAAACATAACGGTTCTAGATTTAGATGGATTAAGAAAAATATGTGAATCGAAGTTTATTTGATCTTCAAATAAACATGCAAATGATCTAAAAAAATGATAAAGATCGTTTATAATCACAATCGTAAGAACAAATATGATAAGATTTTTTTTTTCAAGATCTAAACATGATCTTTAGGAAGAAAATGAGAACAAAGTGAACAGTTGATGAATAATGGCGGAAATGACCGCAAGAAAATAAATGGACAAATTTAAACAAAAGATAAACAATAGCAGAAATGAAAGATAAAATCAATTCTAGAGTCAGCCACAAAGATGTAAACCTAGGCTCTGATACAGAACTGATAAGGCAATCCTAATCCTCAGCCCAACGATCCAAGCTTTTGTTGAAGCAAGAACTCTTGAATCAAAGTAATTAGCACCTCCTTATACGAAATTTGGATCAACCAAGAGATAAGGCTAGAATTAGATTACCTCTTATGATCGAAGATCTAGAAGCAAGATTTGGAAACCTTGTTCTAAATTGAGTTACTCTACAATCTAACTTGATCAAGGCTTGATTGAATGGCTCGGGTGCAATTCTACCACAAGAATTTCTTGAAACTTAGAATGGCTCGGGTGCAATTCTACCACAAGAATTGCTTGAAACTTAGAATGGCAAATATGATGCTCGGATTTCTAAGGGAAACGTCTCAATTTGAGATCTGAATTACATTCATCCACGAATCTGAATTTTACATAACATATTGTAGGTATTTATAGTCTCCCGACAAAAGACGTTTGTGGACAGGATTTATTCGAGACGTTTGTGGACGGGATTTATTCCCGATCCCCTTTAATCTCCACAAAAGAATAAGTCAAATTGACCATTTGACTTTTACATCATTTATGAAATTAAAAATAATTCTTTCTAACAAATGTTGATGTGCTTGAGTGGCTAATGTGACAGGTTTGAAATCAATTGAGTTCTTCGCGCATAGATTCGAATTTTGTTGTTGACATATTTTGTTTGAATCTTGTTGGCAATAGGTCCATTTGGAACACCGTGATTCTTATCAATTATATACATATCATGAACATTTAATGCAAAATACCTCATTGGAAACTATATAATAAAACCTGACCTTGTTCTTACCTATCGCTTCTAAGGCTTTTAAAATAAAACAATGCATATTGAAATAACATAAAGTTAAAATTTCCTATACTAACCTATATGCTACTAAATGAAAATGCAATGAACCTATACTAACCTATAGTCTACAAATTCAAAATACGTAATGACCTTAAGCATATGTCACGATCTCCTAGTTGCGATGCCACCGTCAGCCATACAGGGGAACCTTGTTTTTACTTGATAAATAGAGCATATCATGAACATTTAATGCAAAATACCTCATTGGAAACTATATAATAAAACCCTAAAGGGTCTATAGTATATGAATAAGGTTGGGTGCCTTATCCTGGTAACACTATTGATACGACTCACTTTGTAATCGTTAAAAATGATTTGATCCAAATCGTTCATGTGGAGACATGTAAGTGGGGGTATCCTATACAATGAGTTTGTATAAGACTGGACCAAGAAATATTTAATCTCTCTTTATAAATCCATTAATTGAAAAGATTAATATTTCACATGATGATCATATGCGACTCGATCTTAATCCTGAGTGAGTTATGAACTCTTGCCTGTGAGGCTTGTCCTTTAATTTACATGGGCGAGAATGACTTTGTTTACGGATTCAATATACCTACCATTTTATGAACTTGACCAAATAGGGAGTTGGGAACATAATATCATGAGATGAAATTCACTCATTTTCATATAAGGAAGTAGATGAGTTGTTCTCTTAAGTAATCATAAACAAATTGTTCATTAGAGAATCAGTGGTGAAAGACGTAATTACAGGGGTAAAACGGACTTTTGACCAAACTGTAATGATGAATAACTCGTGAAGCATCGACTTGCTTGTAATGATTATATCAATGAACATAAATTTCCTATCCTGCAAAGAAAAGAAAAAAAATGAAAAAAAAAAAAAGAGAGAGAAGGTTCTAGAGAGAAGGGGAAGTAACAGCCACTTCCCATCTGGCTACTAGAGTTTGATTCTGGCCAAAATTTCTTCACAAATACTTCACAGAACCTATAGGAAGCATTTTGAACCCTTGAATTGTCCAAACGATTGAGATGAAAGGAGGAAGACGAACGACTGAGGGATGCATGTCAGGAAAGGAGAGGGCCGCGCAATGCCGAAAAGATGGGACATGTGTCAGGCGTGGAATGGCGGAGGAAAATCACAAAAAAAAAAAAAAAAATACTGCGTCAAGTAAGGTTTGAAAACTTGTGCTTGTTACCAGACCTGTGAACCCACGCGCGACCCGAACTCGTCAACCGACCCGTCCCCGCATTCGCCACGCGTCAATGTGGGAAAAATCGTAGGAACCAGCATGCGTCCAGATTCGAACGCACGCCCTGACTCTAAATGGGCATGTCAGCCCTCGCCACGTGGCGGACACTAGCGCGCGATTCCATCCCCTCAGCGCGTCCGTACGCGCGCGTGGGAATTCCCTCCGGTGCGTGCGGTGCATGAACCAGAGCGTGAGACCCTATTTTTATCCCGATTTGACTTCCGTTTGACTATTTTTCATCCCAATTTTGATACAAATCTAAGTCTAACTTGATTTAGGACCTATCAGCAAACTTTAAAGAGTTTTAGAGCTCTTAATTAGCCAAAAAAGTAAGCTTCGAATGGCACGCTTCATTCCTGTAAGTAACCATATTGATTTAGGAAGTAATACTTGTAGGGTGCGCTTGGTTTTGCATGCATGTTAGAGCAAATTACCTGTAGGTGGCTAGATCTAATGATCTTCTGTACTTAGAGAATTAAATATATATCTGTTGGACTTGCTGCCCTAGTGAGATTTCGTATTCGTTGGTTGTATGCTTGCTGGACTATCTTACTACTACTTTTATCTGTTCATACTATGTTGGCGGACGGGAGAATTGTGGCGCTCTGGGTGTTGATGGATGTTACCGCCTCGTCGAGCTTGTATGATTGTATGCGTTGTTAAACATACATAAACTCCTCTTGAAGGATTGTGTGAACTTATGATATGATTGATAAGTTGTAGTGTTATGATATGCCTTGGGTGAACTCTTGTAGGGATTTAGTTGGGTTTAGTTAAGGGACCCTCCTGATGTTTCGGTCTATGGTGTCGTGAGCGATGCTTAGAGGGAGAGACCCTTTAACCCTTAACTGTTATGGACTTGGGAGTCTTGATGGAGTGAATCTGGAAGTCAAGGCCCCTAACTCAATAGTTTTAACTACCCTTGAGATATAGAGAACCACATTAGGACCCCAAGGTGTAGAGAGATTGTAATGACCCGGGAAAGAAAGAAAACAAAAATATATAAATATATATAGATATATATATATATATATATATATATATATATATATATATATATATATTATAATAATAATAATAATAATAATAAATATATAAATAAAGAAAGAACATGCTACGCGCTTGCGTATTAGATTTTAAGGAAAGTTGGGATTCCAAACTCCACCTAATGGAATTCTCGTATAACAACAGTTTCCAAGCAACTATTGAAATGGCACCGTTTGAGGCCCTTACGGGAAACGGTGTAGGTCCCCACTATGTTGGGATGAGGTAGGAGAGAGAGAATTAGTAGAACCCGAGTTGGTTCGACTCACCAATGAGGCTGTCCAGAAAATTCGAGCGAGGACGCGTACCGCTCAAAGTAGATAGAAAAGCTACGCCGATGTAAGGCGTAAAAGCCTG
>NC_036651.1:4795508-4796726 GCF_002806865.2 Cucurbita pepo subsp. pepo | reverse complement strand
GAAAAAAAAAAAAAAAAAAAACTCAGTCGCCGGAATTTTTGGCGACCGCCGAGTTTCGCGAAACGACGGCCACAGCACGCCCACCCTCAGCCCACGACACCCAGCATCTTCAGAACACCTGCAAAGGGAGAAAAGAGAGAAAATTTCAAGAGAGAGAGAGATTTCGGACAAACATCGGCGAGTGTCCAATTTCTCCGACGAGTCCTCAAACCACCCTCAAACCGACACCAAACGACCTGTTACCACCATAAGAGGGATCCCTAACGAAAGCACAATAACTCAGGGTGCGTTTGGTGTTATTTCGTAAGCGTCGTCGTCGGTAACCGAGGTCGGAAAATTAGGTTTCTTAATCGATTCTTAGATCTGTGGCTTTTAGGAGCTTTTTGGCCGCAAAACTCCCAGAAAGGAAAGAAGGACGACGAACGAAGAGGAAAAGGGAAGGAAGAGGACCGAAGTCGGCAACGAAAACGCCGCGGGAAGGAGAGAGAAAGCTCGCTGGAAAATCAGCCGAAGTCGGGTAAGGAAGACGAGATCCGCGGATCCGGGTCAACCCGAACCCAGAACCCGGGAGAGCCAGCCCGGTCCTCCCTTGGTCTCTGCCTTCGACCCAGCCCAACTACAGCGGCCCAAACCTCAAACCGGCCCAGAAGCTACAGTTCAGTTGAACCAACCCAGACTAGACCCACGGTCCAATTGAGCCGGCCTGCAAACCAAACACTTGCGGTCCAGCCCAGTAAGCCGAGGCCCAACGATTAGTCTTGGCCCAGTAGCCTTCCACAGCCCACGACCCGAACCACGACCCGAACTGGACTGCGACCCTCGCTTCGACCCGACACTACCGCCCGACGTGGCTTTCTCTGCTGTTGCCACGTTTCACACAGCGGCCCAGGCAGTCCCTCGGCTCGGCTCGGGCTCCCTCCAGTGACGCTCCGGCGGCTCCAGCGGCTGTTCGGCTTGGCTCACCTGTTTTCAGCCTGGTTTCTACTGTTTCGACCCTCCTGGATCTGTTTTCGGCCTCGATTAAGGTATCTGAGGCCGTTTTAGAGCCGTATTTCACATTTAGTAAATTATAGGTAAATTAATTGTGAAGCAGCTCTCACGGAACGGGAGCTTACGTTTAGCTATTTAGGGAGTACTTCGGCCAAGGCCAACCAAGTAAGTGGCCTTACTATAGGATAGGCTAAATAAATTGTATGATGCTTGATGATATGTGCCAGT
>NC_036651.1:4794270-4795117 GCF_002806865.2 Cucurbita pepo subsp. pepo | reverse complement strand
ATATATATATATATATATATATATATATATATATATATATATATATATTATAATAATAATAATAATAATAATAAATATATAAATAAAGAAAGAACATGCTACGCGCTTGCGTACTAGATTTTAAGGAAAGTTGGGATTCCAAACTCCACCTAATGGAATTCTCGTATAACAACAGTTTCCAAGCAACTATTGAAATGGCACCGTTTGAGGCCCTTACGGGAAACGGTGTAGGTCCCCACTATGTTGGGATGAGGTAGGAGAGAGAGAATTAGTAGAACCCGAGTTGGTTCGACTCACCAATGAGGCTGTCCAGAAAATTCGAGCGAGGATGCGTACCGCTCAAAGTAGATAGAAAAGCTACGCCGATGTAAGGCATAAAAGCCTGGAGTTTGAGGTGGGGGACCCAGTATTCCTCAAGGTGGCACCTATGAAAGGTGTGTTAAGATTCGGACATAAGGGCAAGTTAAGTCCTAAATTCATTGGACCATTCGAGATCCTAGAGCGAGTTGGTCCGGTAGCGTATAAGTTAGCCTTACCTCCAGCCCTCTCAGGAGTACATGATGTATTTCATGTGTCGATGCTGAGGAAGTACATTACGGATCCTATCCACGTAATAGACTACGAACCACTCCAACTCAATGAAGATCTGAGCTACGAGGAAAAACCAGTAAGAATCTTAGCTAGAGAGGTAAAAACCTTACGCAACAGGAGTATTGCGTTCGTTAAGGTACTGTGGCGGAATCACCACAGTGAGGAAGCCACGTGGGAGCGTGAGGACGAGATAAGAGAGAAATACCCCGAGTTGGTACAAGAGTTTGAGACTTTCGAGGACGAAAGTTCTTTTTAG
>NC_036651.1:4766803-4794244 GCF_002806865.2 Cucurbita pepo subsp. pepo | reverse complement strand
AAAAAAAAAAAAAAAAAAAAAAAAAAAAAAAAAAAAAAAAAAAAAAAAAAAAAAAAAAAAAAAACTCAGTCGCCGGAAAACCCGCGGATTTTTCGGCGACCGCCGAGTTTCGCGAAACGACGGCCACAGCACGCCCACCCTCAGCCCACGACACCTAGCATCTTCAGAACACCTGCAAAGGGAGAAAAGAGAGAAAATTTCGAGAGAGAGAGGGAGAGATTTTGGACAAACGTCGGCGAGTGTCCAATTTCTTCGACGAGCCCTCAAACCACCCTCAAACCGACACCAAACGACCTGTTACCACCATAAGAGGGATCCCTAACGAAAGCACAATAACTCAGGGTGCGTTTTGTGTTATTTCGTAAGCGTCGTCGTCGGTAACCGAGGTCGAAAAATTAGGTTTCTTAACTGATTCTTAGATCTGTGGCTTTTAGGAGCTTTTAGGCCACAAAACTCCCAGAAAGGAAAGAAGAACGACGAACAAAGAGGAAAAGGGAAGGAAGAGGACCAAAATCGGCAACGGAAATGCCGCGGGAAGGAGAGAGAAAGCTCGCCGGAAAATCGGCCAAAGTCGGGTAAGGAAGACGAGATCCACGGATCCGGGTCAACCCGAACCCAGAACCCAAGAGAGCCAGCCCGTTCCTCCCTTGGCCTCTGCCTTCGGCCCAGCCCAACTACAGCGGCCCAAACCTCAAACCGGCCCAGAAGCTACGGTTCAGTTGGACCAACCCAAACTAGACCCACGGTCCAATTGAGCCGGCCTGCAAACCAAACACTTGTGGCCCAGCCCAGTAAGTCGAGGCCCAACGATTAGTCTTGGCCCAGTAGCCTTCCACAACCCGCGACCCGAACCACGACCCGAACCAGACTGTGACCCGCGCTTCGACCCGACACTACCGCCCGACGTGGCTTTCTCTTCTGCTGCCACGTGTCACACAGCGGCGCGGCAGTCCTCGGCTCGGCTCGGCGCAAACGGCTCGGGCTCCCTCCGGTGACGCTCCGGCGGCTCCTCCGGCGGCTCCAGCGGCTGTTCGGCTCGGCTCACCTGTTTTCAGCCCGGTTTCCACTGTTTCGACCCTCCCGGACCTGTTTTCGGCCCCGATTAAGGTATCCGAGGCCGTTTTAGAGCCGTATTTCACATTTATTAAATTAGGTAAATTAATTGTGAAATACTAACGGAAAGTGGTGAACGGTGTGATAGGAAACAAACCCCAGCGAAGTAGGAAGCAGCTCTCACGGAACGGGAGCTTACGTTTAGCTATTTAGGGAGTACTTCGGCCGAGGCCAACCAAGTAAGTGGCCTTACTATAGGATAGGCTATATAAATTGTATGATGCTTGATGATATGTGCCAGTTTATACATATTTTGTTGAGTGACGCTTAATATGTTTGACGCACGTTGTGGCATTATGATGAGCATGATGATTGCATGATTTTTACCTTAATATGATGATGTTTTCCATATTGAGCATGCTAGATGATGATGAGTGCCATATTGCATCATGTCGTTAGATCGACGTAGGACACAACCCTAAGAGCATGAAAATGATATTAATATAAATATCCACGATATGCGTTACCTAGAGTAACAAAGAGATGAGACTAGAGGGTTGTGTCAGAAGAGACATTACGATGGATTTAGAGGGACCTCATGCATTTTGTATGTTCATAAGCATAGGGCTACTTCCCCTAGAGATGATGAGTGCGGACGCGCACCTTATGATGAGCGCGAATGCGCACAGGTGCGAAAGCACACAGATGAGGGTGTTCATGAGGCGCATGACACTATGGGGTTCCGCTGACCTCCGGACGTCGCTACAGATTAGCTTGACCAGAGGGTCCAGGGGGTGTGCGAGCGCCCTGGGGACTCACACTCGCACGTGTGAGTCGTGTGTAGGGAAGTACTACACATCCAATTTGTCCGAGACTGGAGGCCACCCCTAAGATGATTAGAGATAGGTCCCTATTCATGATTGCATGTGTTTGCATTAGCATGGCCCCTATAGTGGGGTCACTTACTGAGTATTTCTTCGAAATACTCAGGCCGTGTGCCATATTGTTTTTCAGGTAAAGGCAAGGCTCCCATGTACGGTTGACGGTGGCATCGTGATCAGAGACTGTGGCGCGTGCATAGGATAGTTGCATATTTAATTCCTAGTCTTGGTTAGGATAGGGCGTTTGCATTTCATTCATTTATATTAATTAATTTGTAATCGTTTTATTTTATCTTTTTGAACTCCAGCACGATGTTTGAAACACGTAAGTCCGGTAGTGTTTTCCAATGTTTTAATGTATTCTGAAGTTTTAAATTTTTTCGCTAATAAAGATGAGCATGCTTAGATTTTTATTCTGCATTAGAGATGAGCATGAGACGTTAGTGACGACTCTAGATATGTTGAAATTTAGGGTCGTTACAGAGATGACCTCTTAGCCGACAATATCTGGTATAGCGCTTGAGTATGTTCCGCTTCCCCTCCTACTCCAGTGTTGTACTGTTGAGCTAGGCGAGACGCCAGTTAGGGAGATGTTACTCTTCCCTTCCTACTTCGGTGTGGTACCGTTGAGCGAGGTGAGACACTAATTAGGACGGTGTTACTATTCCCTTCCTACTCTGGTGTGGTACTGTTGAGCTAGGCTAGACGCCAGTTAGGGAGATGTTACTCTTCCCTTCCTACTTCGGTGTGGTACCGTTGAGCGAGGCGAGTCGCCAATTAGGGAGCTGTTACTCTTCCCTTCCTACTCCGGTGTGGTACTGTTGAGCTTGGCGAGACGCCTATTAGGGAAGTGTTACTCAGTGGTAGATTGACTACTCTGCATGGGGATCCATCTTATGGTAAGATGTTGATCACGCGAGTGGGTCAAGGTCGCTTGCATGATGGGTCCCTCCTGTAGAAGGACGTTGACCATGTAGTGACTAATTCTAGCTGGGTTGTACGAGGAGTACATGTAGCACCTCATCCTCAAACGTTGAATACCGCTTCAAAGGTTAAGTCCTTCCACCCTGAACTGTGTATTAGAGTACTGAGACTCTAGGGTCTAGAGTATAGTTGGTGATTCTCTCCTAAACTTGGATGCAATTAAGAGCCTACAACTAGGTTGGTTACTGAGTATATTTTTATACTCACCCTCTTTCCCCTTCTTTTTTTTCAGGTATCGATCGAAGTGGGGAGGTGTTCGAGAGTTGCACTGTCATAGAGGGGTGTCGTTCCGGAGCGTCAATTCCTTGTCTGTCTTTTAGAGTCTTTTGTATTTTTCTGTAACGACCCAAAATTTTCTACTTAATTTAAGGTCGCTACTGTATACGTACCATATACATTGAATGCGGAAGACTTCATTTAAATTCCATAAAATATAACCTTTAACTTAAAACACAGCCATAGACTTACGTGTTTTGAAAACATCTTTAAAACGACACAACAAAAGACTCGAAATAAAATAAATAAGAGTTTAAGTTTAAAACATTCTATTATATCCTAAGTCTAAGAAAATAAATACCAATATTCTATGCATGTGCCATGATCTCGAGTTGCGATTTTGTCGTCAGCCGTACAGGAATGTCTTGCCTTAACCTGAAAAATGTACTAGCACATGGCTTGAGTATTTAAAGAAATACTCAGTAAGTGACCCCACTATTGGGGTTAAATGCAACAATCACATGCAATGAAATGATGGGACCTATCTTTCGTTTCGTTTCGTTTCGTTTCCCCTACGGTGCTGTCCTAACGAGTAATCGTGGACGTGTACCATATACACTACACACAGCCCATACGTGCGAGTATGGGCTTACCAGCTAGTTCGCACACCGCTGGGCCACTGTCCTTATCCGGTGGGCATACTCTGGGAGTCCCTTATGCTGGGACCCGTTAAAACTAGAACCATCACGGCAGCGCTATGCAATGCATAACGATCGTTGTCCTGCCATTGGATGTACGTGCCCGTACCCTTGTGATGGGATGGGGGTATCCCCCAAGATGCATGAACACACATAATGCATGAGGTCCCCCTATTTCTGTCACGTTCCAGGCTTCATGTCATTCTCATTTTCATTTCACATTTCATACACAATTCTACCGGGGTTATGGTTCCAGATAGTTTACCGTGTTTCATGTCATACAATTCATTCTCTTCACATTCACATATTCCATACAAACATGCCATAATCATTCAAGGACCTCATATCGTTACATGCATTACACATCACATCAGACTAAAAGCATACATAGCATATATTCACGTTCACATAACTACGTACTTAAGCACAATAATCTAGCATACAATGTATCATATCATAAACAAGTCATAACGTAAACACTTCATAGTCATATCGTTCTCTAACTTACCATAGCCTTAACGTTCTTATACCTATCACAGACATATCATTACGTAACATACCTTAGTCATATCATCACAAGAACGTATCCTAACGCTATCGTTCTATCAATCTATCACAAACCTATCCCTTTCTACCCATAACCTAACCGTATTCTTTCATCAATCTCTTCTATTCATAGCACTCCAGTATGTAACCTAACCTTAACGTTTCATGAACGTATCTTCCTTCTATCGTTACATTTCGTTTTGTGCATCCTTCTCGTATCCTATCTCAAACATATCCTTGAGTACATCGTACCATAATTATTATCATACAAACCACATATAATAACATAACATAACATATAGGAAGCATATCGATCCACAGACAATTCACACATATCAATATATATGACACGTGCAGAACCACAGGGCATGTGTCAACATCAAATATAACCATGCCAATAGTAAGGTCACTTACCTGGTTAGCTTAAGTCGTTGTCACGAATATATCCTTAATGAAAGTTCGATTCCGTCGTTATCCTTAATGAAAGTCCATTGAACTCCAAGTCAACCTATGTGAGCCCATGACATCAGTTTCGAGTTTAAATTTCTACAAAATTGTTTCTCTAATTTATATTGATCCATGTGTTATACTTCGTGCGAACGTTAGAGTCTTTGCCTGAGTTAGGTCTTGAAATATTTATATATGTTTGTTATAGTATTATTTTCATACAAACCATGTAATACCCATTAAAATTTTACAGATATTCTATTTTCTGTTACAGTGTTTAATACTCTTTCATAATTTCAATTATATTCACAATCTTCTCTCCCTCTTACTATTTTCTGTTACAGTGTTTAATACTCTTTCATAATTTCAATTATATTCACAATCTTCTCTTCCTCTTACTGTAAGAGAAAATCTCTTTTTACTAGCCAAACTAAATCTTAACCTTTTTTTGTGTTTGTTTTGGCAGGAGAGAAGAAATTCTGATACGTTAAATCTGTTTTAACCCTTCATTTTTATTTTTGTTTGTTACCTTTTTAATTAGATTATCAATTATTTTAGCCAATTTAATAGATTCTATTTTTTTCTACTGTTATTTTGGCCCAATTTAATGGATTCTATTTTTTTCTGCTATCCATCGTGACAATATTTGGATAAAGAAAAGGAGATGTGAGAACTAAATAATTGGATAAAGAAAAGGAGATCTGAGATATAACTTACACATAAATCTCAAATCTCTCTCACGTATAAATCTTGATCATCTCTGCAAACCCATCTCGTATGAATTTGATGCAGGCATTTTTGCTTTCTCACATCTGACCTTTTTCATTTCTATTTCATTTTGGAGATAGGTGTGTTGAGAGATATTATTGGGGAAAGTGGAGAGAGGAGGGAATAATTATTTTTATTTACTTATTTATTAATTTATTATTATTATTATTATTATTTTTTACATAATAATAATTTGTTTGTTTATAATAATTTTTATTTATTTATTTATTTATTTTTGGGCTGTTACATTTTCTTTCATAATTGTATTTACTGTTTGTAATATTTGACTTCGTATTTAATTTTTGAATCATTTTCCTTGATTTAAATTTTATTAGATTTTCATCTCCTATTTTATTTTCTTTTAAATTTTATTTGTTTTCAATTTCTTGTTTTTAGTCACACTTCGGTTTTTCGAAGCCTTGAAAATCGGGTTGTGACATAAATTTCTAGAATTGTGAGAATTTTTGAAAGAACAACCATTAAAGGTGTTACTTTGGCTTAAAATCGAGATAAGATTAGAAAGACTAAGGCATGGCACGTTCAATTGAATGACCATGTCATCATGTTTGTTCCCAAAAGAGAAGAAAAATTTGTTGCCTTACCTCTGTTATTCGAAAACTTGAATTGCCCGCCCTCAAACTTTAAGCTCCAACATTCATACCGTGGTCTGGTTGAGTTTGTTTCTTCATAAACTTTAAGCTTGAACGTCTGTGTATGAATTAGTTTCATCCAATTTGGTGAACGGTAGGAGAGAACAATTGGGGAATAAGGTTCACTCACCTATTAGAAACCTAGAATTCATTTCCTCTTTACTTCTCCATCCTTAGAAAAGTCAACTTAATTGTAGCGATAAGGGCTTCTAAAACGAAAGAAAAAACAGAAAAAAAAGAAAAAAAAAACCTTAAATCAGATTTTCGGTGAGGCATGCCTTGCCAACAAGTACGTATTAATTCCTTGAATCCCCATGTTAAACCCTAGCTACCTTAATAATCGTCTTTTCTTTTTGAGTCACAGTCGTACCTGTGAGGGAGGAGCCGAAAGGTTTAGGTGAGGAATCGAAAACGTCTCGAGACTTCAGACTTCTGTGAGTCCTTAGATAGGAGCAAACCGATGCGGAGGTACGTCGGGGCAAGGAAGGATAGACGCACCATCAGGGACGAATGGATGACGACAATTCCACCGGCGACAGTAACCAGGACCTGCGACTAGGGTTTGTCGAGGCTCAGGCGAGGAAGACAAAACGGTGGGCGCGAGTTGGTCCTTCGGGTATTCCGCGAGTCGTCTCGGCCGACACCACCACTGGGTCGCGTCCCATTTCGGCCCAAAACCAGTGACGCCCAGACGCATCCAAAAACCCTACGCCGTTAGTGGTCTTCGCAGTCCATCGGCGGCTCTGTATCACTCTAGGCTCGGCTTAGTGGCTCGATGTACGAATAATATACTAATTCCTAGGTTTCCGACCATTCTGGAGCCATTCCCACCCTTGTTTCAACCATCTGAGGTCAGTATAACTCCATTTTGATAAAATAGGTTGTGATAAGGACGTACCTTGGTAGCTAGGCATAAGGGCTAGTTATGAAATGGCTCTAAGCGTGTCACTTGATCTTATAGGGGTAGTTAGGCGCCGGAGTTAGCGTTGCGAGTGACTTCTGTCACGGTCAAGGAGGTAAGTAACCTTACTGTTGGTGTTAGTTATGTATGTATGATGGTGCGTGCCCTGTGGCCCTTGCATGCACCATGTGTGTTGCTGATGTATGCTAGGTTATATGTTTCTTGCCGTGAAATGCTACGTATGTCATGTTTATGTATGTGATGTTTGTGCCATGACTTGCTACCCTGTATGCATGAGCTTGATTGACATGTCACGATTGTAATGAGAACTCCGCATGCCATGAATGTGATGACTAGCGTGCTACGATATGCTTACTCGAGGTTTAATCCCGTTATGCCATGTAAGGCGGTGAAGGGATGAAACGTTGTATGTATAATGCCATGGAGGTAAACCGTAGAGACCTCATGCATGCTATGTGTTATGTACACGGGGTTACTCCCCCGTTATGTTAATGATGGTACAGACGCGTACGTTCGATATTATACTCGCTATGATATCATGCAGGCCCTCCTTTTCTGCGGCGTCCGGTATTGTATGCATACGTACCCGACCAATCTGGCCCAGGGAGTCCGCATGCGAACTCGCCTAGTGGGCCCACAGTTACGTACGTGGGCCATGCGTGGGGAGTTACCATGCATCCACCCTGCCCGGATAAAGCAAGGGCCTAAGGCCATGGAAAGGAATGGAAGACAGGTCTCCCTCACGTTTTCTTTCTTTTGGTACTTGTGCTTATGTATGTGTATTATATGTGACCTGCATGCGTCCTAATGTATGTTGTATGTTTAACCCCAACAGTGGGACGACTTACTGGGAATTTTATATAATACTCAAGTCACGTGCTACCTATATTTTCAGGTAAGGGCAAGGCCCCCATGTACGGCTGACGGTGAACGCTGCGAAGGCCATGAAAGTCTTAGGGAGGGCTTGTAGTGTCGTAGGCATCTTGTTTGGACCCCCTCGAATGATAGTTAATTGCAAGTATTTCTCCTAGTTATATGTTGATTTTTTTTTTCTTAGTTAGGTCGTCGTTATTGTTCTCCTCACGTATGAACTACTTATAATAATGAATAAACGGTCGCTATTGAGGCTATTTTGCATAAATTTCCTTACATTTGTTATATGAGTATGAGGTAAGGTCGCTAATTAAGTTAAAGAAAATTAGGGGCGTTACATTAATGGTCAGCTAATCCATTTGGTTTTATTTCAAAGGAGAGAATTTTGAAATTTTCAAAAACCAAACATAAACTTATTCATAAGATTGAGGATAAATTTCTCTATAGAGCTCGAATTTGATTCTTCCTCAAAACTGGTCTTCTAGAACTTAATTAGAGAAATTTGTCCAAGTATTTTTATCTCTTCTTGTAACACCCCAATTCTAAAGATGTATTAAATACAACAACTTTTCGTATTTTATTGAGAATTTTAAAGGCTAAATTTGAGGATGAGGCCGACCAAAACAATACTTAGAAAAATCTTAGTAACTAAAGAAAAGTATAAAAGAAAATAGTGAGAAATTAGGAAAATCGATCAAAGTTGATAGGGAGGAGGGTTATAAGTCATGGATAGTTTGTGGCTAAAAATTCTTGCGACATTAATTTGGTATTGAAACTAAAGACTACTAAATTAGAGGCTCTAGATTTATTATTATTGTAGTAGTTTCTTTTATTTGACGAAATTGAAATGCTTGCGTGGATACAAAATAAGAAGAAAATACAACAAACAAAAGAGGCTCTATGAGTGGCTAAGACACTCTAACCACCAAGATAAAAAGTCTTATTTTAGGTTTAACTCTTGAGTCCCTCCAAACCAAAATATTTTCATCTAAGGCATTGGGTTAACGAGAAGAGATTCGATAAGAAACTTTGCTCGCCCATTTGCATTTGTATGTCCATCCTCATCAAAATAAAGCACTTCCATAACTCTGGAAACGTTCACAACTCGCATAAGAATAGGCCAAAACATTGATTGGATGAAGACATGCTTCATTTATGTCCTTCCATGCATCAACCACTTGCTTATGAAGTTCAACGCAAGCTTCTTCCTTTGAACAACTATATTGTTCCATGTAACATTCAACCGCTGAAGCAACATGTTCCCTTTGTTGCTCAAACTGAAACAGAAAAACAAGTAAATGCAGTTTACTTTAAAAAACAATCAACTTTGTGTGTGCTGCTTTCCAAGGATAGTAAACGATATATACCTTGTGGGAAACGAGGTCATCCATGAGTCTGTCAATTATTGTTGCGGCTTTAATAACTTTAGGTCTTCTAGAAAACCATTCAATCACCTCATTTGTTACTATGTCACCTATACCAATGAGTGAAATGCTTATAACCAAGAAATAAGCCGAGCTATGTAATCCCCATTCCATGTACTCTTTAAATTTTGGTTTGTAATTTTTGTTTAACCATTTAGCTTCTTCAAAGTAGAATTCAGCTAGATTTTTTTATCGGTAAAAATAAATCAAAATGATAACTCTTATTTATATGTATAAAACAGAAGGCAAAAAGATAGGAGAGAGAGACAAGGAAATCTTACTTCTCCTTTGGTTGTATGAATTGGGAGCGAACTTTCATCCATTCCTATTTCATTGTTAATTTCTTTATAAAGATTTAATATTGCTATATATAAAGGTTTCATGTATTTGAGGAGTATATCAATCATAAGTCTATCCCATCTCAAAATTCAATAACACCATTATTCATAAAAAGTTTCTTATACTCCATATGATTACTCATATATGTGTAAATTTCAAAAGATGAAAAGAGTCTTTGTTTTTATACTTTCTAAAAAGTGTTAGAATCTATTTCTTAAATAGTATTATATAAACAATAAATTTATCAAAGGGAATTGTTTGAGTGAAGATTGGGAGTTCTTCAAATGTTCCATAGGCCTCATATGTATCATCTAAAATGGAAGAAATGACGATTACTTTGGTTAATATTTTCCTTCCAACATGATTAAAGCTAAATAAAATTATTAGAGAAAAAAATATATGAAATTTGCACCTTGTGAGTTCCATGAAGTTTTTGTAATAGGTTAAAATCCAGTTTTAAAAAAGCAAGCAAAGTTTGAGAATGGGAAGGATCTTTTTGATACATTGTTATGTACTCTCTTGTTTTTTTATCTTGGAAGGTCTTTTCTTAGTGGCCATTTCAAGGCACGGTCAATTTCAGAACCAAATTTGGGGTTT
This sequence comes from Cucurbita pepo subsp. pepo, assembly GCF_002806865.2. Classification (NCBI taxonomy): domain Eukaryota; kingdom Viridiplantae; phylum Streptophyta; class Magnoliopsida; order Cucurbitales; family Cucurbitaceae; genus Cucurbita; species Cucurbita pepo. The sequence continues at coordinate 4,783,846 of NC_036651.1, read as the reverse complement.
GTGTTGGCTATAATATTTTTTTAGATGCTTGACACTAAAATGAAGAGCTTCCTCAAGGACATCTTCTACATGCACCCTCATGTTCGTCGCTTCATATAGATTTAAAATTCTTCTCGCATCCTCTACTAGTGATTCTTTGAACTTTCCATTACTTTCTATAAATTTTGTGAATATGTCTGTTCCAAATTCAGGTGCACACAAACAACCATTAGTTCTTTAGCATTTGCTTCTTAAACAACTTTGTTTAACTATAATAGCTTTTAAAGTCTTGATGTATAATTTTTTTATCTCACGGGTTCCAAATAATTATAAAATAATAGTTTAAAAGTTATATATGAATAAACTTACCGCATGGAATTTTATAACCTTGTTATCTAAGCAGTCGAAATAGAACAGAGACAGTGTGAAGATCCTCGTCACCATCAATACTTCTGAAGTCTCTATAGTTTGCATATATTTTTTTCTAAGAGTCGATCAATCTCATTTTCAAAATGATAATAATCTCATTTTCAAAGTGTAAGGTTCTTCATACATAAGAAACTCGGTTGAGACCATAAACAAAAATGGAAGGAAAAAGAAACGTATATCTAAAATACAAGGAGTCAAAATATGACTTAAGTCTAACGGGTCCTCTATAGCATCGCAACTTTAGAATCCACTCACCTCGTCCTCGTGTTAAAAAGTATCAATAAGTAGCTTACTTGTAGGTCTCTAAATCAATATTAACTCTTATCGTGAAGCTAAATGCCTTGTATCTATATGAAGCATAGTTGTAAAATCCCAGCTCCAACAAGAATTACTTTTTCAATTTTTTTTATATGTTTAAATTTTCGATATTTTCTCGCCTTAGAGATCGAATTTCAAGATAAGATAGGAGGGTAAAATACTAAAACCAATATATATATACCTAAAAAAGAAAATAATGAACAATTAGGAAAAGACCATCGGAGACCAAGAAGATGGAGAGGTAAGAGTTTCATATTTTTGTTAGATTTACTTGGAATGAATCACATTGAAAAATTGAGGTTCAAACGAACCTCAAGAATGATGAGTTTCTAGTTTCGAGCCTGCACTTATTTCTCTCTACACTTAATGAAATAGAATGGAAAATAATTTTGATTGAAAAATTGTTTAAACTATATACATTTGGTGAAGTTTATTCAAGTAACAAACAAAAATTATGAAAAAAAAAAAAAGAAATTAGAAAAAACCAAAAACTAATATGAAATTTGGAACAATATTTTAGCACACAATGAAGATTATAGATGCATCATGCACTATAGTGAGTGTGTGTGATCGTTCAAGTTCACTGCTAACACATATTTTCCTCTTTGGACTTTTTGTTTCGAGTTTTCCCTTAAGGTTTTTAAAACACATGCTAGGAAATTCTCCAGTCCGCCAACATAGTATGAACAGATAAAAGCAGTAGTAAGATAGCCCAGCAAGCATACAAATATCGAGTACTAAATCTCATAAAGACAGCAAATCCAACAAATATATATTTAACTTCCTAAGCACAGAGGATCAATAGATGTAGCCACCTAGGGGTAATTTACTCGAGCATACATGCAAAATCAAGGGCACCCTACAAGTATTACTTCTCAATTTCGTATGGTTACTTATAAGTATGTCGCGTGCCTTCCCGAGCTTGATTACAGTTGTAACGGAGCCCAAAAATTACGAAGTTTCTATACAGTGACCTAGTTCACAGTAAAATAGGATTAGCACTAGAATCGAGACGAAAAACAGGTGAAAACAGGGCACTCACGCGCCTGCAAGGGAACTCCCACGCGTCGGCACACTCCCCTACTCGCGGGCTTCACTCGTAGGGCGTACGGGCAGTCAGCGCGGGCAACACGCGGGCAGAGGCGTGTTTCGAACCCCGGCGGACGTAGACTTACCCCTCGAATTTTTTGGGCATGACACATGTCGTAATGGTCCAGCGGTGGGTTTTGGGTTGGACCGCAGGTCGTCAGGGGTCTTCACGGAGCACGGGTCAGGTTTTGGTTCGGTTTCCAGGTCAGCCGTCAGACGCGTGTCAGCGGAGGCGCCAGACGCATCTCTCCACCAGTTGCTCGATACATGTCCTCCCTTCCCGGTGACCACGTGTCTGTCGCCGATTGCCTGAGTTCATCCAATTTCCAGATTCCGGTCAAATTCTATATTAACCTATTTATTTTAAATTTTTCTATCTTCCCATTCATAACTCGAATTAAATTGATTCCTTCACGAGAATTCAAGATCTCAAATCCACATATAATTTTCTTACATTTTTCTTTTATACTCACAGCACTTAATAAATGAAGTTGAATATCGAGAAAAATTCAGTTTCTTACCGAAGTTGGACGATTTTTGATTTCGTTTTTTCTGATCCCGATTTTGACCGCGATTCCACTAAATACTTGCTAGACTCCTCACCTAAGGTATTGTAACTAGATTATTAAAATCTAAGTCATCTAAAACTCTCAGATCTGTATGAAATCTCAAAACAAAAGAGGTCATGACCTTACCTCGCGTTCTTGCCCGTTTCTTGCTGGAAACGAATTGAGACATGAGATGTCATCATGATTGAGTCGTGTTGTTTGGAACCGAAATGACAATGAGATGTGACGTTGCATTGATCTTGACCTCGAATAGAGATAAGGTCGAGTGGAATTGACTAGAGGCAAGTCAATTGTGTATCTCTAACTAAATGATTTGTGGAAGAAAAAGAAAAAAAAAAACATATTTATTTATTTTATTTTTAGAGTATGAATTTTTTTTAAGGAAAGCCATGTTTCATATATAAAATTTATGAAATTAATTGAAGTAATGGAATATGTTATTTTCAGTTGGTTAACATTTAATTCCTACTTCCTACTACTTGATTAAACAATTTACCTAAATTCCTCTTGGACCACAACACTTATGATTAGATAAGAAAAACTTAATCTAAATTTTCGAATAAGAATATTTTATTTTTTAATATATGTATATATTGTTAGATGAAAGTCCCGCTAAATTCAGGAATGATCATGGATTTATAATTAAAAAAATACTATCTCCAATGGAATGAGATCTTTTGGGGAAGCCCGAAGCAAAGCAATGAGAGCTTATACTCAAAGTGGACAATATCATACTATTGTGAAGAGTCGTGTTCAACTAACATGGTATCAGAGCCATGTCAATAAAATCCTCAAATGTCGAACAAAAATATTGTGGGTCTCGAAGACATAGTAAAAAATGACTAAGACTCCAAAAGAAAAGGAGTTGAGCCTCGATTAAGTAGAGGTGTTGGATGAACATTGGCTTAAATTTTTGCAGATTCAATAAAATTAATTATCAACCACCTTGAAGGTTGACCCCAAGTCGAGTATACAAATTGTGTTGGAAATTTGAAAAAATCTTAATCCTTAAGTCATTCACTTTATTTCTTACTAGGAGTTGATTAGACCCAATGCTCCGTGGGGTAGGGTCGGGGACACATTAGTTTCTTCTTTATGCCTATATTAATGTGTTTACTATTTCGAAAGTGAAATCATTCATTTGATTTCATTACATCATTGGTATAGCCTCTTCAACGTCCTAAATTTTGGTTATGTCTTGTGTATCTTTTGAATAAAATATTTGTAACCATCTCATGTCTAAAATATAGAATTTAAATTAAATATTTAATGACTCTGAGTTGGACATGCACATATAGGCTTACACACTCATGCATATAGGCTTACACATTCCGTATATAGACATCAAATGGACCCACTAAGTGATTATCCCATTTTCTTAAACCCTAATCCTAAATATAGGCTTACACACTCTCACATAATCAAACCACAGAATGAAAATAAGACCCAAAATCATTTCTATCCGTACATGTCCATAGAAACACATAAGGAGGAGTAATCCATGCTCATCGAGATTCAAAATTGGCATCCTTCTTAAACATCTAATAAACTATTTAAAAATACTTATTAGTCATACAATACAATAGTGCATCCAACCAGCCCATCGAGATTCCAGCAGTGAGCCTACTTACCGTTCAAGCTCAATTTGGTGCTCTTAAGCTTGTTTTAATCAAATGTTCTCAATTCAATTTCATATAGTCTAATTTCATATTCTATCCACTTATAAAATTGAACTAAGAACCTCGCGTGAACCCAACATCATTTAACTATCCCAAAATTAATTTTAAACTATGCTAGAAATATTTAATTACATAAACAGTATCATAACGGTTCAAAATTGGCTGAGGAGAGAAGTTTGGGATAGAATTCTCAGTAGATTAACAAATTCTTGTTATTTATAGATCCACACGACCCTCAGTCTGCTCTTTTGGTACTATGAAATTTGGAAGGCATGTTCGGAGCGTTCGAGAATTCGTTGTCAAATAGAAGAATCTCACTACGAAGGAAACAAGTTAGGAACAGATCTAAGATATGGACTCCACCGTGACTCACATTATATGGACTCCACCGTGACTCACATTGCAAATTTTGAACTTAGTGGATTGACATGGACGATAGTCAATTAAGTGGGGAGGATGTTATACTCATGCTTGTCTAGGACATATTGTTTATGACTGCATGCTCATGATATGTCAAACTCTTTCTACTTGCTTTTATGTTATATTACTTTCTTATTACATTTTCTGTTGTATGACCGACAAAATTATGTCTACTCCTGCTAGATCTGAATGGTCCCGACCAAGTATTGTAATCGCTATTGCCTACATGTTTTGAATGCAATTTACTTTCACAATACTTACTTTCAACTTTTTTTCAACCATTTCTCTCACCAACGTTTTCTAAAATGACTCATGGACATTAGAACCTATTTGGATGATATTAACTCAAAGCACAACATTTTTAAAATTTGAAAACATAAAACTAACATATACATAAAACAAGCCCCAAAAACTAACATATACAACAGTTTTGGACCCTTTACATGTCAAAATCTTCCCTTTCATACTCTCCTCCTCCTCCGTGGATCTTGCTTTATATTTAGTTGATTTATTGATTTCTCGGTCATTTATTTATGTTATCCATATTTAATTTTCAACTAAACCAATTATTGTTGAGTCAGTTTTAGATTATTTCAATAAAAACCTATTCTTAGGTTTAGAACAGGTGAATTTCTGTTAGATATTTTCTTGTTATTAGTCGAGCTAGTCGGTGTCTGTGTATTTCTGTTTTTTTATGTAGGCATTGTAACCTATGAATAAAGATAGATCATTCTTGTGCATTTGTAAAGTCTCTGAAACTTACAGTTATCATTTGGTATCAGAGCGGAAGCAAAACAAAGTGATCCAAGAGAGAAAATGAGTGACGACAAAATACTCACCAAGATTCCACAGTTTGATGGTCACTATGACCATTGGAGTGAACTGATGGAAAACCTCTTGCGTGCCAAGGGTTTGTGGAGTCTAGTGGAAGAGGGTTACACCGAACCGATAGAGGGAATCGAAGTGACTGCAGCGCAGAAAAGGAATCTTGAGCTATGGTCACTATGACCATTGGAGTGAACTGATGGAAAACCTCTTGCGTGCCAATGGTTTGTGGAGTCTAGTGGAAGAGGGTTACACCAAACCGGCAGAGGGAATCGAAGTGACTGCAATGCAGAAAAGAAATCTTGAGGAGCTCAAGATGAAGAACCATCAAGTGAAGCACTACTTGTTCCAAGCAATTGATCGGGTTGTGTTTGAATAGATCTTGAATCGCAAAACATCCAAGATCATTTGGGATTCGATGAAGAAAAAGTTTGGAGGCAACGAAAGAGTGAAGCGGTCTCTTCTCCAAACCTTAAGAAGAGATTTTGAGGTTCTTGAAATGAAGAATGAAGAAAACATCGATGATTATTTTGGAAGAGTAATGGATGTCTTCAACAAGATGAGAAGCAACGAAGAAGACATGTCAGATTCAAAGATTGTTGAGAAAATACTTCGAACTCTGACCAAAAAATTCACATATGTGGTGGTGTCCATCGAGAAGTCAAAAGACATAGGAAAGATGACGATTGACGAACTGCAAAGTTCTCTGTCTCTACATGAAAAGAAATTTAAGAAGATCAGTCATGAAGAAGGTGATCAAGCTCTCAATGTCAGAGGCAGGGGTAGAGGATCATACAGAGGACGCTCATTCAACAAAGCAACAATCGAGTGTTACAACTGCCACCAACTTGGACATTTCCAATATGAATGTCCCAATGGGAACAATGGAGCACATTTTGCAGAGATCGAAGAAAATGATGAAGTTCTTCTCATACGTATGTGGAGCTTCAAGGCACTAAAAGAGGAGATGTGTGGTTCGTGGATTCTGGGTGTTCAAATCATATGTGGGGAGAAAGAGGTATGTTCTCAAGCTTGAACACTAGCTTCACACATAATGTCAAGCTTGGGAACAATCACAAACTGATGGTTGGTGGGAAAGGAGTACTGAAAATAATGCTTAAGGGAATAAGCTATGTGATCAAGGATGTGTATTATATTCCGAAATTGAAGAACAACCTACTTAGTGTTGGACAACTTCAAGAAAGGGGTTTAGACGTGCTATTCAAAGAAGAANTGACCAAAAAATTCACATATGTGGTGGTGTCCATCGAGAAGTCAAAAGACATAGGAAAGATGACGATTGACGAACTGCAAAGTTCTCTGTCTCTACATGAAAAGAAATTTAAGAAGATCAGTCATGAAGAAGGTGATCAAGCTCTCAATGTCAGAGGCAGGGGTAGAGGATCATACAGAGGACGCTCATTCAACAAAGCAACAATCGAGTGTTACAACTGCCACCAACTTGGACATTTCCAATATGAATGTCCCAATGGGAACAATGGAGCACATTTTGCAGAGATCGAAGAAAATGATGAAGTTCTTCTCATACGTATGTGGAGCTTCAAGGCACTAAAAGAGGAGATGTGTGGTTCGTGGATTCTGGGTGTTCAAATCATATGTGGGGAGAAAGAGGTATGTTCTCAAGCTTGAACACTAGCTTCACACATAATGTCAAGCTTGGGAACAATCACAAACTGATGGTTGGTGGGAAAGGAGTACTGAAAATAATGCTTAAGGGAATAAGCTATGTGATCAAGGATGTGTATTATATTCCGAAATTGAAGAACAACCTACTTAGTGTTGGACAACTTCAAGAAAGGGGTTTAGACGTGCTATTCAAAGAAGAAGATCGAAACACATGCAGCATCTTTCATCCCTCAAGAGGAAAAATAGCAGAATCTATTATGAGTACTAATAGGATGTTTATCTGGGTGAATCAAGTGACAAAACAAAGGAGGAGAAATGTCTACAGGTTGATATCTCAGACAAGGTAGAGCTGTGGCATCATCGATATGGGCATCTCAACTACAAGGGACTTCACACATTATGCAGTAAAGAGATGGTTGTGGGTTTACCTGAAATTGAAGATATGAAAACCACTTGTGAGGCCTGTGTCAAAGGGAAACACCACCGTGTTCCATTTTCGAAGCGGNCAATGGGAACAATGGAGCACATTTTGCAGAGATCGAAGAAAATGATGAAGTTCTTCTCATACGTATGTGGAGCTTCAAGGCACTAAAAGAGGAGATGTGTGGTTCGTGGATTCTGGGTGTTCAAATCATATGTGGGGAGAAAGAGGTATGTTCTCAAGCTTGAACACTAGCTTCACACATAATGTCAAGCTTGGGAACAATCACAAACTGATGGTTGGTGGGAAAGGAGTACTGAAAATAATGCTTAAGGGAATAAGCTATGTGATCAAGGATGTGTATTATATTCCGAAATTGAAGAACAACCTACTTAGTGTTGGACAACTTCAAGAAAGGGGTTTAGACGTGCTATTCAAAGAAGAAGATCGAAACACATGCAGCATCTTTCATCCCTCAAGAGGAAAAATAGCAGAATCTATTATGAGTACTAATAGGATGTTTATCTGGGTGAATCAAGTGACAAAACAAAGGAGGAGAAATGTCTACAGGTTGATATCTCAGACAAGGTAGAGCTGTGGCATCATCGATATGGGCATCTCAACTACAAGGGACTTCACACATTATGCAGTAAAGAGATGGTTGTGGGTTTACCTGAAATTGAAGATATGAAAACCACTTGTGAGGCCTGTGTCAAAGGGAAACACCACCGTGTTCCATTTTCGAAGCGGAGCAAGTGGAGAGCCACTGAAAGATTACAGCTTATCCACTCTGATCTCTGTGGTCCGATCAATTCNTAAAAGAGGAGATGTGTGGTTCGTGGATTCTGGGTGTTCAAATCATATGTGGGGAGAAAGAGGTATGTTCTCAAGCTTGAACACTAGCTTCACACATAATGTCAAGCTTGGGAACAATCACAAACTGATGGTTGGTGGGAAAGGAGTACTGAAAATAATGCTTAAGGGAATAAGCTATGTGATCAAGGATGTGTATTATATTCCGAAATTGAAGAACAACCTACTTAGTGTTGGACAACTTCAAGAAAGGGGTTTAGACGTGCTATTCAAAGAAGAAGATCGAAACACATGCAGCATCTTTCATCCCTCAAGAGGAAAAATAGCAGAATCTATTATGAGTACTAATAGGATGTTTATCTGGGTGAATCAAGTGACAAAACAAAGGAGGAGAAATGTCTACAGGTTGATATCTCAGACAAGGTAGAGCTGTGGCATCATCGATATGGGCATCTCAACTACAAGGGACTTCACACATTATGCAGTAAAGAGATGGTTGTGGGTTTACCTGAAATTGAAGATATGAAAACCACTTGTGAGGCCTGTGTCAAAGGGAAACACCACCGTGTTCCATTTTCGAAGCGGAGCAAGTGGAGAGCCACTGAAAGATTACAGCTTATCCACTCTGATCTCTGTGGTCCGATCAATTCACCATCAAACAGTCAAATAAGGTACTTTATAAGCTTTATTGATGATTTCTCGAGAAAAACATGGATATATTTTTTGCTAGAAAAATCAGAAGCATTTTATCAGTTCAAGACNATACTTCGAACTCTGACCAAAAAATTCACATATGTGGTGGTGTCCATCGAGAAGTCAAAAGACATAGGAAAGATGACGATTGACGAACTGCAAAGTTCTCTGTCTCTACATGAAAAGAAATTTAAGAAGATCAGTCATGAAGAAGGTGATCAAGCTCTCAATGTCAGAGGCAGGGGTAGAGGATCATACAGAGGACGCTCATTCAACAAAGCAACAATCGAGTGTTACAACTGCCACCAACTTGGACATTTCCAATATGAATGTCCCAATGGGAACAATGGAGCACATTTTGCAGAGATCGAAGAAAATGATGAAGTTCTTCTCATACGTATGTGGAGCTTCAAGGCACTAAAAGAGGAGATGTGTGGTTCGTGGATTCTGGGTGTTCAAATCATATGTGGGGAGAAAGAGGTATGTTCTCAAGCTTGAACACTAGCTTCACACATAATGTCAAGCTTGGGAACAATCACAAACTGATGGTTGGTGGGAAAGGAGTACTGAAAATAATGCTTAAGGGAATAAGCTATGTGATCAAGGATGTGTATTATATTCCGAAATTGAAGAACAACCTACTTAGTGTTGGACAACTTCAAGAAAGGGGTTTAGACGTGCTATTCAAAGAAGAAGATCGAAACACATGCAGCATNTCCCCAGGGCGCTCGCACACCCCCTGGACCCTCTGGTCAAGCTAATCTGTAGCGACGTCCGGAGGTCAGCGGAACCCCATAGTGTCATGCGCCTCATGAACACCCTCATCTGTGTGCGTTCGCACCTGTAAATAATAAAAATAAAAGAAATTCATTAAGATGAATTCAGCTAGAGTCGGAGTCGAACTCGAACTCATGCGGGTAATTTTCTAGTAAGAAAATATTACAATTCTAATAGACTCCTGACTTCACAAGTTTTATAATGTATTTTATATATTATGTTTAGTTTGGGTCAACCCGAGGTTTTTATACAATGAACCTGAAATCAAACCCAATCATTTTGGGTTCAGGAAAAATAACCCAACCCAATCCCTATAATTCGGGTTGGGTTAGTCTGGGTTGTCGGGTTGGATATACACCCCTACCCAAGATTTGATGTTTGTAGCCGTGTACCAACACACCAAGTTTGGCTTGAATGAGACATATATATGTCAACTATATATCCAAACTCACTCAATGTTACAATGTCAGATCTCTGTATGATCTCTAAAGTCGAATGATTCTAAGTGATTTTTTAGAACTATTATATTCCAATTACCGTTCAACCATGTTTAATGTATGTTTTAGTTATGCTCTAGATTTTGTTGAGTTCTTACACTAAATGTGTCTTTAGAGCTCAGAAGTTGAACCACTTTGTAGGCGCATGCTTGAGATTTTGTGGGGCTTTTGGTGGGCACCTCGTTCTACAAAATGGCTTTTGCCTTGAACTGCCACCACTACGAGGAATCTGATTTGTATGAAGAACAAGGGAGTCGAACATAAATAAACGGAGACTACGTTCGAATAAAAGTGATCCTGAAGATGTGATAACTAAGAAACACTAAAAAAAAATTGAAATTTAATATATATACGAATAAGGTGTACCCACCACTAGGGTTCAGGGCAAGATAAGTTTGCTTGGCTTGAAGCGTACAATTTTAATAACCAAAATTTTGAATGTAGACTAAAAGGAATTTGGATTAAATTAATATTAATATATACAAGAGAATTAAGAAAATTCTACCGTCGCTGCCATGTGGTATCAAATTTTTTACTCCAAGAGATGACTGAATAGTAAGAAAGTTTTCAAAATGCCGTGTGAGATCCCACATCGGTTGGGGAGGAGAACGGAACATTCTTTATAAGGGGTGTGGAAACCTATTCTTAGCAGACACGTTTTAAAAATCTTGAGGGGAAACTCGAAAGAGAAAGCCGAAGGAGGACAATATCTACTGTTGGTGGCCTTGGGCTGTTACATGCGAGTTCTGGCTCCAAAAGGTAATTTCATTGAGCCCCATGGTGTCGAAAGAAGGAATAGTAGTGGACCTGACTAAGGTTAATGCAGTAATGGAATAGTCTCGTCCGACTATAGTGGTCGAGGTACATAGCTTTCTGAGACTAGTAGGCTACTACTGTGGGTTCATATAGGATTTCTCTAGGATTATAGTCGCCCTGACCCAGTTGACATAGAAGGGACAGTCGTTTATGAGACTGAGCATGGAGACTGGTAACGACGCCAATGCTTACTATATCGGATGGGACTGGGAACTTCATTATACATATTGGTGCGTCGGGGAAGGGACTAGAATGCGTACCAATGTAGAATGAGATAGTGTTTGCCTATGCCTCCCAATAGTTGAAAGAATACGAGAATAACTACCAACTTATGACTTGGAGTTGGTGTAGTGGTCTTTGACCGGAAGATCTAGAGGCATTACTTGCATGGAGAGAAGATATAGATCTACACACATCACAAGATCCTCAAGTATTTGATCACGAATAAAGAGTTGAACATGAGGTACATGAGGTGGTTGAAGTTCTCTACCACCTAAGTACGACGAATGTAGCCACCAATGCCCGAGTAGGAAATGGCCCACGTCGACACTAACACGAGGCAAGTTGAGATATAGGCTAACAAGGAGAGGGTCGAGATAGAAGTGATGGTCAAAGGAGGAGCAACAAGGTTGGCCCATTTGACCATCCAACTGACTCTCAGGCAACAAATCATAGCAACATAGGAAGAGGATCCTGGGCGAAGTTTATGATTCGCTCACACATGAGAGTTTTCATTGACCTCATATGACAGTCTTCTTTAGAATGTCGGGTTATGTGTTCTAGTCGACGATAAACTGAAAGGGGTGTTGTAATCAGAGCCTCACAACTTGTTGTACACGATGCATCCAAGAAGTACCAAGATGTATCAGGATCTGAAGACCTACTACTAGTCGTACGATATGATGAGGGACGTAGCAGAATACATGAATAAGTGTTCGTTCAGTCAACAAGTTAAATCACCAATACATAAACCCTCAAAATTAATGTAACATCTGAGCATTTCACAACGAAAGTAGGAAGATGTGGTCATGGACTTTATCTTCGGGTTTCCAAAGATAAGAAAATGCTTCACGTTAATCTTGGTCATCATTGATAGGCTACAAAATCGGCACACTTCATCTTAAGAAAGACTACCTATTTGATAGATAAGTGGGGGCAATTGTACCTAGAGGAGATAATCAAGTTACACGGTGAGCCAGTGTTTATAGTATCAGACTAAGATACCCATTTCACGTTGAAATTATAGAAAAGTTTATAAAAGGCATTGGGTACTTAATGAAGATTTAGCACAGCCTTTCACTTTCAAAGTGATGGAGAGACATAAAGTTGTAAAGGATCCGAACAAAAGGCATATCGAATTAGCTACAAAAACAATTTTCACCCATGCAAATCAAAGGACAAGCCCTTACAAGAGACGCCGTCATAGACTATGAGCCTCTAGTCTTACAAAAAAAGACTTGAGCAATGAAGAGCAAAGTGATAAGCCCTTACAAGAGACGCAGTCATAGACTATGAGCCTCTAGTCTTACAAAAAAGACTTGAGCAATGAAGAGCAAAATGATAAGTATCATGGTGTTCCAAATGTTCTAACTAAATCTATTACGCGATCCAAGGCCAAAAAGATTCAACAAACATTCATTCTTCATCTACAAAATTGGATAGGCTCGGTTCAACCTTCATTTCATTTGTTACAAGCTAACCCAATTGAGGAAAAAGCCTTTAGAGCTTCATAAGTGAATATTTGCACGGTTGAAGTGGAGGATGGGATTGCTATATATATAACACTTCATTGATAATTTTTTTGAAAACCTTATTTTATTATTTTAATTCTATAAGTTCTTGTAGTGGGTAAAAGGGTGGGAAGTTACTTGTCAAAATGCCCTAACTTCTTTTTTACTCGACATGTGGAGGGCAGCGGGGGAGTAACTTAACAATCATGGCCACTAACTTATTTTAGTGAACATTTAAAAGTACGAGTTCTTGTGTGTGACTATAAATACCCACAAATTAGTACGTAAGAAAAGCATATTTTTAATTAATGAAATTGAGTTCTCAAGTTGAGACTTTCATCCTTAGAAATTGAGCATCATTTCTATCATTTCTAAGTTTGAAGTAATTCTTGTGGTATATTGCTAGCCATTCAATCAAGCATTGATCAAGTTCGATCATGGAACGACTCAATTTAGAACAAGATTTCAAATCTTTCAAATCTTACTTCTATTTCTTTGATCTTAAATGTAATCTAGTTCTAGCATTTTTTTGTTGGTTTATCCAAATTTTGTATCCGAACCGTGAAGAAACAGCTGCCGAAATGGATTTGCTAGACCCACGATTATCAGTGTGAGTCTTTTCATGGATTTGTAAGTTACCTCTGTTGGATGATGAAAGTCCCACATAGGCTCATTTAGGGAATGATTATGGGTTTATAATCAAAGAATACTATGATCTTCTGGGAAGCCCAAAGAAAAGCTATGAGATCTTATGCTTAAAGCGGACAATATCATATCATTGTAGAGAGTTGTGTTCGTCTAACAACCCCATGTGAACTTTAGATTAAGACGACCTTACATATGTATGAAAATATGTTATTAAATTTTAGAACTGAAATAAGTTGATTTGATTGAAAATAAGCAGTTAAACTGTTATGATGCTCGATTTTTATGATAATGATAGAATGAACTCATAATTATACAAAAGTGAAAGTATGACTAGATAACATGTTTAGATCACTATACTATGTCCTTTATGATGATATGATCATGCATGTATGTTGATGTTGTTGTGGGGGGACTATTAGGAATTTGCCAACTAACCCCTAGTCATAAACATGACTCGACTGTCGGAGTTTTATATAACATTTTATTATGTTATTAGCGGGTAGAACTAGGATTGAGCTCTAAAATGTATGAACCTTGTGAGATAAACCTAACGAGCATCTTGNTCTTTTTCTTTCTTTCTTTCCCGGGTCGTTACATAAACCCTCAAAATTAATGTAACATCTGAGCATTTCACAATGAAAGTAGGAAGATGTGGTCATGGACTTTATCTTGGGGTTTCCGAAGACAAGAAAATGCTTCACGTTAATCTTGGTCATCATTGATAGGTTGACAAAATCGGCACACTTCATCTTAAGAAAGACTACCTATTTGATAGATAAGTGGGATCAATTGTACCTAGAGAAGATAATCAAGTTACATGGTGAGCCAGTGTTTATAGTATCAGGCTAAGATACCCATTTCACGCTGAAATTATAGTAAAGTTTATAAAAGGCATTGGGTACTCAATGAAGATTTAGCACAACCTTTCACTTTCAAAGTGATGGAGAGACATAAAGTTGTAAAGGATCCGCACAAAAGCCATATCGAATTAGCTACAAAAACAATTTTCACCTATGCAAATTAAAGGACAAGCCCTTACCAGAGACGCAGTCATAGATTATGAGCCTCTAGTCCTACAAAAAGACTTGAGGAATGAAGAGCAAAGTGATAAGTATCATGGTGTTCCAAATGTTCCAACTAAATCTATTACGCGATTCAAGGTCAAAAAGATTCAACAAGCATTCATTCTTCATGTACAAAATTGGACATGCTCGGTTAAACCTCCATTTCATTTGTTACAAGCTAACCCAATTGAGGAACAACCATTTAAAGCTTCATAAGTGAATATTTGCACGGTTAGAGTGGAGGATGGGATCGCTATATATATAGCACTTGATTGATAATTTTTTTGAAAACTTTATTTATTATTTTAATTCTATAAGTTCTTGCAGTGGGTAAAAGGGTGGGAAGTTACTTGTCAAAATGCCCTAACTTCTTTTTTACTCGACATGTGGAGGGTAGCGGGGGAGTAACTTAACAATCGTGACCACTAACTTATTTTAGTGAACATTTGAAAAGTAGGAGTTCTTGTGTGTGACTATAAATACCCACAAATTAGTATCTAAGAAAGCATATTTTTAATTAATGAAATTGAGTTCTCAAGTCGAGACTTTCATCCTTAGAAATTGAGCATCATTTCTATCATTTATAAGTTTTAAGCAAATCTTGCGGTAGATTGCGAGCCATTCAATCAAGCCTTGATCAAGTTCAATCATGGAACGACTCAATTTAGAACAAGGTTTCAAATCTTAGTTCTAGATCTTTGATCTTAAATGTAATCTAGTTCTAGCTTTTTTTTTGTTGGTTTATCCAAATTTTTTATCCGAACCACGAAGAAACAGCTGTCGAAATGGATTTTCTAGACCCACGATAATCAGTGTGAGTCTTTTCATGGATTTGTAAGTTACCCGTGATGGATGATAAAAGTCCCACAAAGGCTCATTTAGGGAATGATTATGGGTTTATAATCAGAGAATACTATCTTCATTGGTGTGAGGCCTATTGTGAAGCCCAAAGCAAAGCTATGAGACCGTATGCTCCAAGTGGATAATATCATACCATTGTGGAGAGTCGTGTTCGTCTAACAACCCCCATATGAACTTTAGATTAAGACGAGTTTATAGTATATATGAAAATATGTTATTAAATTTTAGAACTCAAATAAGTTGATTTGATTGAAAATAAGCCGTTAACTGTTATGATGCTCGATTTTTATGATAATGATAGAATGAACTCATAATTATACAAAAGTGAAAGTATGACTAGATAACCATGTTTAGATCACTATACTATGTCCCTTATGATGATATGATTATGCATGTATGTTGATGTTGTTGTGCGGAGACTATTAGGAATTTGCCAACTAACCCCTAGTCATAAACATAACTCGACTGTCGGAGTTTTATATAACATTTTATTATGTTTATTAGCGGGTAGAACTAGGATTGAGCTCTAAAATACATGAACCTTGTGAGATAAACCTAACGAGGGTCTTGTGGGTGTGGTTAGGGGGTCTCTAACCACTCCCTAATCATGATTGAGTAAGGACCAAATAGGTAGATGAGTGTTGGCAACATTGAGGGTCGCAACCTCCTTTTATGATTATAATATTATGAAGCCTATTAGGGAGATGCCAACTAAAACCCTACTAGAAAATCTGAGAACATTGTCCATAAAGGTATGATGAGAACTATGGGTTGGAATTGACCTCGGAGTCGTGCCTCAAAGACCTATGAGATATTGGTCTATGAATATGATGATAATGATATAAGAGACTAGCAGAACATCTAACTAAGATAACTTAAAACTTTAGAACCATCTAACCAAGATAACTACCTTAGAGTAGCAAGAACGAATCCTTAGAAATGACGACTCATACACGACTAAGAAAGAGAACTTATGACTTTCGCATCATGATCCTAAGTCGAGCTTAGTCGGTGCTTGAGTCTCTTGAAGCGAACTTTACTAGAATTTTATTTTATGCTTTGCTCTCTCCATTGCCATACACTAAATGATATAGCACAACTTGTAGTTAACATGATGCCATACATAAACCCTACCCAAATCACTTCAAAATAACATTTACAAACAACATAAGCAAAGCAAGAACCTGAACCTAACTCTCTGCAACATAATGGCTATCAGTTTCATCGTCCCGGGCCTCGACGATCGAGCTAAAATACTGGACATCCTTTAACGACGATCCCGGGAGCGGTTGGACACGTAGCCAAAGGACAGTGATCGGGTTGTGATCCCCACCACTTCAAGCTATGGCCCCCATTCTGCAGCACAGTGAAAAGCAGCACGCCCATGAATGCTGTCCCTGCATCGAGCGAGGCCGAGAGGACGTAGTTGTACTTTTGCCACCATCGCTTATGGTGTCGGAAGACGAAATAGTTGAAGATGGTACCAGTGATGAGCCAGCTAGCTATGTTTGTAGGAGTTGCTGGTGGCATTCCTGCAAAGCCATAGGATATAACTGGTATGTTTATCAGTGCAATCCATTTCTTTTCAGGGAAAGCTTTACTCAATGCCCAAATAGGAACGGGAAGAACAGCTCCAATCAGGAATAGCCACACCAAGTTTCGATACAACCCGCCCGGTCCAAACAATCGCCTCGGTCCTATTAGTCCCCAGATAACAGATGCATCAAACGTCACTCGGTATTTCGGACACGTCCATGGACTATCAGGT